>NW_010106788.1:0-16549 GCF_000699245.1 Pterocles gutturalis | reverse complement strand
CAGCACTGCAGGGGGGGTCTCACGAGAGAGGGTAACCCTCTTTTCCCTTTCTACATCCACTTTTTCATCTGTCTTCGAATTTTCTGTTTCTTTAGCTGCCGGTTGAGCAGGCTGTCAGCTCAGGCACATGGGAGCCAAAAGCCTCTGTTGCCTGGACTGAAATTGTAAACACCCTAGGCTACAGTATTAAGGTAAAATGAAGTAGAAAAAAAGGCAGAGTCCTTTTAGCTAATGATTAATAAGTCTGAGTTAGAAATTATTTTGAGACTCAAAGACAGATAAAGTAACCAACAGCAAAATCTGGTGAAAGATCTGCAAGATTCTCCAGCAGACAAGAATCATGAGTTTTAACCACCCACCGCCGGTGTGGCCCACAGAGTTTCAGGGTGAAATATCTCACCTCCGCTCTCTGTAGCTGTAGGGTGCAACACAGACATTAAAAATAAATATGTGAGGAGAACAACTTGAGCCAGTTTTACCTACAGGGCTGCAGGTAATCTTTGTCAGCTGTCGGGTGCAGGAAGGTGATCTCGTACCCACACGTACCTTCCTACTGAACAGATCCCAGGAAGCAATTTTCCCTCTTGGTACTGCACCCTGCCCTGGTGATGACTACCAAAGCTACACATTTGGTCTTTGCAGCAGTTTAGACAGTGTAAGGTTTTTTGTTTTTTGGTTTTTTTTGGTAATGTTGGTTTGCTTCTCAAAATAAAATAAAAAAAAAGGCAGTTCTCTCCAAAGGTAAAATAGCACTATTTTCGTTATCCCCCCCTGCATAATGTACAGTCTTTCACAGTGCCTCCTCCAACTCGCTCTCCAATTTCTTTCTTATTGCTTTACCTGAGTTTAAAATAGCAACAGTCTGTTTGCGGTCTCCAACTCCCATGTGCTTGAATAAAGGGTTTAATTTTATTAGAAAAGAGCCAAACTTTTAACTCTTCTGACTTTTTTAAAGTAACTGATCCTTTCCATAAGTACATTTCTTGATAATTAGAAATGTTTGATTACTGGTTCACTTCCCCCCTGCCAACTGCCCAATTTATTCCGTGGCTATTAAATAAATTTAGTGCCTAAGTATTTTTTCCATTACGCATTTCACTTGCTTTCATAAAGAAATCTAGAAATTGTGCTTTAGCCTGTTGGGATCCCTGATTTATTCCAGCTGCCCTGAAATCCTTCACTGCTCCATATTACCCATTTTTTTTTTTCCCATTAAAACGCCCCTCCATCTCCTCCAGCTTTGAGTGCTTGCCTATAGCTTTGGTACCACATCACATTTTTAGAGGGTGGGGGAGTATTTCGGTGTTCGGGCATACACCCAAGTGTCCTTAACTTACCTCCGAGCTTTGCTGACAAGAGAAAAAAATAATTTCCAAGGACCTTGAGGCAGAGAAACCCATCCCTCTTTTTCAGGCACGTAATACCAACACTGCTGTTTGCAGCAACAAAACATTTGCACCAGAGCAGTCACAGCTATACCATAATTCAGGTATGTTTGAGGGAGCAAATGCAAAGAGTCATCCCAGTTCAGAGGGAGAGCCATGCTGGAGAAGGGCAGATCTACCACCCAGTGATGCCCACAACATCTGGCAGGAGATGAGGGCTCATTAGATGCAGCAGCTGCAGCGTACGCAAACCATCAAGTACTGCATCTGGGCTCTGCTGAGCAGTGTGGGTATGGACAAATGCCAGCTGAAAAAAGGACCAAAGATGATGCTGAGCAGCTCTGGAGCCTTTCCAGGGTTGTAGAAGACCTGCCTGACAGCTGGGCTGAGCCACATCTGGCAGCGAGTGAGGGCTGGTGGCACCACCAGCAACACTCCTCACATCCTCATTCTGCTAGCAGAATGCACTTTATTTAATTTAAATGCATTGATACAAAAGATATTTTAACTTCCCTTACTATCTTCTCAAGAATTAGCGATGCACTTGAGTCTCATCTAGAAATGATGAGGAACCTTTGGTCTGGAAAGAAGCTCTGACCAGCACTTCCTTCCCTGAGCATGAGAAGCATCCTCCTTTATGGGGCTCAAAGGGTAAAACCCTCTGAGAAGGCTGCATCGCTCAAAGAGGCAAAAAAAGGGTTATCTTAAGAGAGGGAGCAACACTACGTGAGCTGCTGCACATGGAGGTGTCAGACACGCAAGACCTAATGGAGTGATCAAAAGTACCCAACAAACACTTAACCCCACATCAGGAAAAAAAGAGTTTTGATGGCACGAAACAAGAAAATAAATTTTACTTATAACCTGATAAAAACCCAAGTGCAGCATCCATTTACCGCAAAGTACTGAGAACTGAAATGCAGAAGAAGAAGTCTTAGGAATGAGCAAAGAACGAAACCCCAAATGAGAATGGAGAGGGCGATGGTGAACGGCCTTTAGTGCGAAGAGGCTGCTCACAGCTCTGCAGCTCTCAGGAGCCGTGGGAAAAGCCTCAGCTTCAAGGCAGAACACCAAACCCACTTCTCAGCAGCAAGACTGGAGAGACAAGGCTGTGTTCTAGTGAGCAATGAGCCAAAACTCAAAACAAAAAAGAGTTTAAGAAAGAAGACAGACTCAGCCCCTGTAGGAACAGTCCCGGTCCCATTAAACCCCAAGCTGCCTGAAGCCCTTTTCCCTGGTTTTTCTCCCAGAACCAGCAATGAGAAGTTTGCCCCAGAGAGGATTTATCTCTTTAGCACGGTGTTTTCTCAGATTCAAGACAGCTGTGTTTTTCTGCCTCTTTCTGCACGGTCTCATGCTCCAGCTCTCTCGGCAGGCTCGCTAATTAATTGGGCAACTGTCTGTTCCTTCTGCAGGCTAATTGCTGGCAGAATCCAGCTGAATTTTCCAAGCAAAGCCCAGATCAAAAAAAGCCTAAACAAAATAACAAAGACACAAAAAGTCTGCAACCCTACAGACACAAAGGGTTGGAAAGAAAAGGAAAACCAAGAGAAAACAACTTTCCACGCACTGTCTGCCTTCTATTTGTTTGCAACAAATATTTCTCTGTTCTGGGGATGTTTTAGCACCAAGAGATTTGATCTCGGTAATCAAAGATTTTACTTTACCAAAATAACTTCTGCCTTTGTGAGAACATATTTAGCAGATGGGAGCTGATGGCTTTTAGTCCTGCCTGTGCAAACCCTCCATGAGATGGGAATGCAGTACGTGGTAGAGAGAGGCCGGATGCCACCTGAAATACTTTGCAAGGGCTGGCAGAGTGGCAAGTTATTTTCCAAGAGCAGCAGTAGATCCCTGTAGCCACAGCAGACCCTAGAGACCAGGTTACTGTGGCTAACAGGCTCTTCCCATGCTCAGCATCTCTTGTTTGAAAATATAAGATGGTAAATTTTTTAAGTCTCTTCTGTATTTCCCTTCATGCTTAGTTGGCCTTTCTAGAGTGAATGTTTGTCTCTTTTGTCCTTAAAAACCCTCAGAAAAGGGCAAAATTTGGGAATTTTGAACCAAGCTGGAGCACCTGTATAATCTCAGACAAAGGGGCATCATTCCACGGTTTTCCCCTTTGTTCTTCCAGCATGTTCATCTATGTGCCTATCTCAGGAATAACCTGTTTTCCTCTACAGCACCTTAAAAAGTACCAGAGTATTCCAAGGATGGCAGGATTTGTCCCTGTAGAAGTTACACTGGCTCTTTGAGGCTGTTATTGCAAGATAAAAGGCAATTGGAAAATAAAAGAAACTCCAGATAAAAGGCAGAAAAATATTACAATGAATGATACAGCCTTGAACAGGGATACAGAGAGGTTTGTGAAATTGTAATTTTGGGAAATCTACAAACCTCGACTGGACAAAGCCCTGGGCAAGCCACCCCAGCTTTGGAGTCAGCCCCGTTTCAAGTAGGAGGTTGGACTGGAGACCTCCAGAGATTCTCTTTACTTTTGTTCTGATTCCATGATTGCAAAATCAGGCAGGGAAGAAATGTTGCTCCCCACAAGCCCTGCTTCACTCCTTTAAGCCCTAGAATATCCTACCTACAAGACTATTTCAGTTCCACAGCCCCCTCCAAACTGTCGGCGGTACTTTATTGCTGGCAGAGAGTGTGCTGAGAGCTTGTCCCCTCTGGGGTGCACCATTTTCCAAAAGAATATGGGGAAAAAAACAGCAGCAACAAATAAAAACCCATGCCCTTCCTTATGCTTTTTCTTACTCGAATTCTCTGAGGCTACCTGAGTCTCCCAGAGATCCCAGGAAATTTAAAGAGAAGGAATATCTCTGTGCTGTGAAGTAAATGCCGTTTTCTTGGGGATGTGGTGTAACCAGAATGGGGCCATACACCGGGGGCTCTGCAGAGCTGCTCTGGATGTTTGCAATGCTAGCAAGCAGTACCAAAAAACCCCACCCATCCAACAGGATGAGAGAGCCTTTATTTGCCAAATGTCTATTTTTTATGAACTTCACATCAGGGTTTTGTGCCCTGAGTGTAGCCAGGAGGGATGTTGAATGACTCCTAATATTTCCCATGAATGCAAGACAAACCCCTTTCTATTTCATGCCCCAATAAACTGGCATGGGAAATCCAAACCGGGCTCATAACGCTGTGGTTTAACAGTTGCACTCACAGAGCATCAAGGATGGCAGTGCTTGATTTGGTGCTGCTGATAAGCTGCAGGGAGTTGTTTCTGGAGAGCTGCATTCAACGGATGGGCAGGACCAGCAAGGGAAAGAAGCCTCCTGGTCCCTTTAGCCTGATCTGCTTTTCATCAGAGGAGGAGAGGGTATTTTTTGCATAGGATGTGGCATGCACAGGATATGCTGTGCACACAGGTCTTCAGGCATAACCGAGGTATTTTTCTTGGCTGACTGGACAGAAATTGAAATGACTTTTCCAGTTGTACTTTGTCCATAGTGGCAATTTTTATAGTCATTAATGAAAACTAAAATTGATTAACACTCAGACTGTACACAGACAGGAATTGAAGACATCCTAAAGTACTGACCTATAGCAAGCAGTGGGGTGTAACCTTCTCAAGGCATAAAACCATTCACGTTAGTGGCTTAGAAGTGGTCAAGGGTTTTTAATTGAAATGTTTTGGGGGGGGATTCCTTTTGGTTTTATTTTTCCAGCAGGAAAAGCTAGTCTGCCAAAGCTCATATGCTTTCAGGAATGAAGTACTGCCAAGAAGACTTTTGCTAGGAAGGCTTCTCAGCTCCAGGATGAGATTTCAACTAGACTGGAAATGGGGGAGGCTGCATGGGGAAATGCACATCCAAATTTCTGTTGTACATGAGATAGAGCATAGAGATGCTCTTCCAAATCACAGCTGAATGCCCCAAATCACTATGCAGCAAAGTTTGTCTCCTGTTCCCTTTGCCTGGCCAGATTAATCTTGTGTTGTTTCTTAAATATTAGTTAGATAGTAAATTTAGATCTACTTCAGATGAACCAGCATCCTGGCAGTGACCCCACCAGGGGTGGGAAAATCATCTTCAAGGCTCCCAAAGGCAAAGAAAAACCTGAATCTTCTTCCCATTTTAATCCAACATTTCCAGCAGGTCTTATATTAATTTCTTGGTCAACTTTAATTGGAAATCAAATTTCAGAGGAGCACTCTGTGCTGCCTGGGACATCTTCTAAGACAAGACAGCAAGGAGTAGCAGGCTGCAAGGGACAGAGCATCCCTCTTCTAAGGGCGGCTGACCCAGTCACCCTTCCCATTACCCTGGCAATCTCAAAAACCTACAACAATCCCCATTCTTTCCCTCCCTGACCATACCTGTGGAAGTGGAGGCGCATCCCATACCCTCTTCTTAAGGCAGCAAAACATACTGCTGAGAAATCTTGAGGGAGCTCTGATTCCTTATAAAGAACTCCTATATGTATCTTTTTTTTTGCTCCTGTATCATGTGAAAAGCATTTTCCCATAAATCTTGCCTTGTTTATATTCTCAGGCCACGACTACAGTGTTAGCATTATATATTCTGAGGCGTGCTTTAATCTGGCAGGATTTACAAATAGAGCAGCAGATGCTGAGGGCTTCGACAGAACCTCTCCTCAAATTGTTCTCCAACTCTTCCATCTGGGTTTTGAAGTCAGATTGAACTTTTTGTACTGCTTTGCTACATTGCTTCCCTGCTAGTTTCTGGAAATAGAAGGGTTGCACTGTGTTTATTCCAACTACAATCACAATCTCCCAAGCAAAGCCCTTTGAAACACTTGGGAAGAGAAGCCAAGTGGAAGTGCTGGGGATTTCATTATAAAATGTTCCTTTTTTGTGTAGGAGGCAGTGGAAGAGAGGGGAGGGGGAAGACCTGTCATTTTGCTTGTGTGGGAAGAGGGAGGGTTGTTAAAAACGGGGCCAATTTCACCCAGAATGGTTATAGTCTTAAAGAAAACCCTCCAGATTTGCAGAAATGTACATCTTGCTTAGAAAGCATATAGTGGTTTCATATGGGAATTATCTGAAAAATCTGTCTCAACGCTTTGTTTATTTTTCTTTAAAGAACATTTCATTTAGATACTTGAAAAATAAGACTTATTGGCCTTGGATGATCTTTCTGCAAAAAATAATGAAAAAAATTGTAATTTTTACATAACTGTATCTATGGGAAAGTATTCTGATCTGCAGATATCATGTTCAATTTTCAGCAGTTCAGATCACTATATTAGTCAGAACACGTGTGCGTGCTCCACCATCAGGAAAAAATATTTCCAACTATGTCCATGTCCAAGCCAGGTACGTCAAACAAAACAAAACCAAAAACCTACAAAAAACCCAAACAAGGGAGGAAGACCTTAAAGTCACACGTGCATTATGTTCTTCAGCTTTTATCTGTAAAATTAAGACTAGAAACTACATAAATGGAAAACTGGATTCTCCTACCTTTGTTGTGCTTATCCCATACACCCAGAAAGCAGCCGGGTTTTAGAGCTTGTTCGGGATATTGTGTGTTGCCCCAATGGGAAAGCTCATCAGAAAGCATTTTCCAAAGCAGTCAGCGTGTAAGTCTGCACCGAGAAACCTCTGTGGACTGTAGCTAATCAAAGTAGCCTCCAACCCACCCAGACTGGACTATTTTGGAAATAATGCCCCGTGTGAAAGATGTGAACCATCCCAGCAGACCCTTCCTTGGTGTCCTATATTAGCAGGACTCACCCAAATTTCCATTTTCCGCTCAGTGTTGATGCTTTTCAAAACAGCTTTGGTGGATCACAGTGGTGCCTCCTAAAACCTCTTTTGAAAAATGTGAACCCATCTGTTAGCAATACCTTCACCCAGACAGCGACGATGCCTGTTCTGGTGCTTTCCACTACGTCTGACTCCTACCCTGGGGACAAGTGAGTTTGGAATGTGCAGGAATCTGCTGCACTTGGTTTCCTCTTCCTCCACTGACAAGGGGCCACTCTGTGCATGCTTGCAGCAAGGGAAGGACATGCTGGAAAAGCAGGGACCAGGCAAGTCCTTGCTGCTGTGAGTTGCATTTTTCTCTGACTACGAGCCTTCCCCGTAGGGAGAGACAACGCAGGGGGTGGGAGCCTGGTTTACGTCTTTCTGCACACAGCGGAGAAGGGTTATCTCAGCTTGTGGTTTTACACTGAAAAGTGACTAAGAAAAGGAAAAAGCACCCTGTGTTTGCTGCTTCCAGACAGCTTCACACCAGATTAGTCTCGTGAAGTAATATTTGAGGTTTGGAGAGTTATTTTCTTTTAAATGGCACCCCGCATGAGATACTGCCAGGACTCTGAAAGCTAAGCTAGATCCTGCCAAGCTTGAGCCATAGGAATTCAATCAACCATGACGAATGTGATGCTTGTGACTATCTGTGGGATATGAAACTGCCTGGCTGCTTCTTCCAGACAACTGATGTTCTGCAAAAAACCACCAGGGCTTGGGAAAATCTGGGGTTGGAGGCCAAAGAGACACGGGTGGGGGGGGGAAGGGAAGGGGGCTGGGTGGCTCTCTGGAGTGCCTTAGACGACTCTGGGCTCCACATTGGTCTCCAAAAAAGCCAACACAGCCATGGCCTAAAACAAATTCCAAGTCTTCAGAGTCTAATTTTAATCTCTGCATCTGAGCTTTTGGCCCATCTGCTCTGAATACCCATTCCCAATTTTTTTTCATGAAAAAGAAAGAAGGACCAATGCAGGACCTCAGGCTCCCTCTCAACCCCACAGACCCTTGCTGCTTTCCAACATCCTGGTGACCTACCGATTCTGTAGTAATCCTTGTCCAGGTCTTTGCAGAAGCCCTTCCCACTCGCCACCTCCAGGGAATACTCAATCAGCAGCAGAACGCTCATAACCTGGGAGAACAAAAGCAAAAGACACAATTCAATGGACCTTGGGCCAACTTCCTATCAATACATTTGTTTCCAGGGAGCATGGAATGGCCACAGTCCTAAATGCAGGATGGGTCTCCAAGTGAGACAGTGGTGAAGGGTTTAAAATCCTGTACAAGGAAATACTGAGGCAAAAGTTATCGGTTTATTAATGGTTTGGGTTTAACTGTCTTCTGCCAGCTTCTGAAGGAAGCGTTAGGAGCACCCATTCTGCAGACTGCTGGGGACAGGAGCCATCAAAAAAAGTGACATCAACAAAAAAGAGTTTGTAATGAAGAGGTGAATAAGAGAAGCTGTTTTTTCTGGAGTGCACAACCTCTGTCTGTGAGACGTCAGAACCCCACACCGGTGCAGGAAGCAAGCTTGTATCTGCCACCAAGATCAACACAAACTCATGCACCATATAGCTGAAACAACTTTTCCACAATAGCTATAGCAGCTTTTCGTTTCAAAAAATGGTTAAAGAAGCGATGCAGACAAGGAGGAACCGGAACTGCTGTGGCCTGTGCTGGTGTTTGCAAACTTCACGTATGGGAAACGGCACAAAACCAGCGACGGCAGGGACACGAGGCAAACCTAAGCGTTAGGTGAGCAGAAGGGAGAATATTTTCTGCCTTTTGCAAAGCAGTGGCAGGAGGTGCCATACGAGATCTGACGTATAGTCAGATGCCTCCTGCGCTAGGGCTGACATTGCAAACAAAAGGAGAGGAAAGAAAGGCATCGCGGTGCCCTGAAATGGGGAAGCGAGGCTGGGAGGGACGGCTTGCAGCAGGGACGGGAACTGAACACAGACTCTGTGCTAGCTGCAGGAGACCTAGAAACTATCTTCAAAACCAAATTCATCACCTTGCTGTGCCGCAAGGTAGAAGTGCAGTTTCCAGAAGAGCTGTAGCACATCCCTCAGAGCCCTTTGCTTCTAGAGCGAGCATCCGCCAAGCCACACTCTTGCTGCGGTGGGGACCGGGACCCTGTCACACCACTACCCTTCCCTCTGAATTCAAACTGCTGCCTGGAGTCTGAGCTGGAAGGAAGGCTGTGCCTTTCTCCTGGCTTGTCTCAGACTGCTCAACAGCTACATGAGACACTGTGCTTTTTTAAATTTTTTTTGCCGTGCAGTAAAAGATCTTCACAATTTTTTCGTGAAGCTGATAGGAAAAGGAGAAATATCTAGATCTCATTACATGGGGACACAAGAAAGTTAACATGAATTCAGTTTCACGTAACAGTGTTTGAAGTCTCATGGAAGCACTAAACCTTGTCAATGATGAAATAACATCGACCTGAAGTTTCTTTACACTTACAGTCTCCCTGCGATGTGAAGGATAACTAACCTTGCACGCTGACTTCTAGTGCCCTGACTTGTCTGAGGGGTTTCATGTACACGCTCACAAAGAGATTTCACTTCCCTTATTGCTGCTGTTGGTCAAACCCCTCAGATGTCAGCATGGGAAATATAGAAAGAAATTGCTTTTTCAGGTTTCTGTTGAAGGGAGGCCTGAGCAGAACGGATGACCTGAGCCCTTAACATCAGTTTCGTTCCTGGAAAAGTGAGCGAGCACAGGACACCAAATCCCAAACGCTCCCATCCCAGATGGATTTACAGCCAGAGCAGAGCCAGAGCCTAAACTTCAGTATTAAAAACCATCTCTAATGTCTATCAAAGAGGGGAACAGGGGAGCAGAAGTGGTCCTGGTTTCTGTGCAGGTGTTGAAATGAGCCACACAACCAGACCAGCTGCAGCCACGTAAAATACACGTCAGATAGAAAACCCAAGCCCAGCCTGAAAGATCAAGCAGAAGATTTTCAAAGTGAAAGTTGGTTTAAACTTTCCATTTAAAAGGGCTTTTGCATAGAAAGAACAAACCACTAAACTGCAATGAGATAAAACAGACAATGATCTGCATGTCTTTCCCTCGGCTCTCCATCACAAGCGCTGCATGAGGACCAGGACACCTCTCCATCGCCTGGCTTTGGGTTTGACACACTGCTGCCTGGCATCTGACAATCTCATTTATTCTTGTAGAGAAAGTACATACAAGGTGACGAAACCCCTACAGCGGGCTGCTCGCCTCAAGCTGAGAAGAAGGTGAAGAAAGATTGATGTGGTGTCTGCCCGGCACTCCTTGCTCCGCAGGGCTGTGTATGTTCTCACTCGAGAGTCACCCTTCGGCTGCAGAAGAAACCGAAAGGTTCCCGTTTCAGACAGTCAGGACTACTCAGACTGTTCAGTTCCCTTTCCTATTGCTATGTCACGACAGGAGAGAGGCAGGCTTAAAATAAGAAATTTCACCTCCCGGTGCTCAATTCACAGCTCACTGCAGTCTGCCAGCCCCTCCACCAGCCTGTCCTTCATTTATCTCCCACAGCTACAGCTTTTGGAGGACATCTCTCACCTTATTGCTGCCTCCATTTAAAAGAAATACTTCAAGTTTCTTGGTAAAAGATTTGTAACACCAGGAAATGAAGTGACTTCGCCACATAGTGTAGGACTGAGGATTGGGGGTGTCTTGCAAAACAGAGTCTTAACAGCATGATGTACGCAGCCCCCATTCCCTGGTGAATAATTTTCCTGCAGCTGCAGTAGGGTTAAACTGCTGTTAGAGGTGGTGTCATGTGCCTTTTTTTCCTGAAATATGTGCAGCTTGACTAATCTCCAAATAATTTGTCTTTATGCACAGGGCCTTGGTGTGACGGCTGCTCCTTTTTTTTTTTTTTTTTTTCTCTCACCACACCCAGTGTTTCTGCAAGAAGAGCTTGAAGCCATAATGAGCAGGGGTCAATGGGGACAGAGAGATGGTGCTCCAACAGTGCACGGGGGTGCTGCGGAGGTTTCTGACAGCAGAGCAGGTGACACCCAGCGCTTTGGAGTCAAATCACACCAGATAGAAATGTCACACTTTCAGTGCTTTGCCTTTTCTTTGTTTAATTTAAAAGTGGTGGTCTTGGCAGGGTAGGATGAAGTGAGGAGTAGTTTTAGCTCCCATTTGGTTTCCTTTCAAAACATTTCATCTTTTCTCCTTCCTGCTGCCTCCTTCTCCCCCTCTTGCTTGTACAACAGAGATGCTCCAGGAGGCTGAGGGAGCAGCACGGGGTCTGCTGAGCATCTCAGGTCAGCTACAGCCTGGTGAAGCGCCATGAATCACGGCTCTGTGCCAACAGCAGTCACCTCCACAGGTGAGGACTGAGCCTCGGGGAGGTCCCAGAGATGAGACTCTGCTCCTTGAGTCAAAGAGCTGACTAAGCTACAGACATGTTGCTTTCTGAGACCTCCGATGGGTCTAATCAAGGACTAGCAGCAAGGGAACGGCAGGTTTTCTGCCCATGCTGTATGCACAGGAGCAACTTTCCAGCCTTGTTGTTGGAGCTAATGTCAAATAACTTGAGTTTCTTCATGCCAGGGAGGAGCCAATAAGCAGAAGGACAAATTGCTCCATGCTTTCTTTGAAAGTCACCTGCAAGTCACCTCGCAACACCCAGTGAAACTCTGCTAATCACACAGCTCTGTCCCCTCCTTGTTGCTCTCCTTCTTCTTCCTCGTTTGTTTGAGGATGCCCACAATTTATTTCAGCTGTCTATGGAGAGATCAGCAGTGAGACAAATCTAATTTATAGGAGGACAAGACATCACCACAAAGCCTGAGAGTTGGTGTTTGATGGCGTTACTATCACCCAGCATCACTTTGATTCATCACTAGGACCCACAGCAATCATTTATACCGATACAAACCAACAGTATTGATGTAGGAAATCATCCAAGTCACTGCTGAGTTATAAATCCCCTTTTCTTTCTCCCTCCCTCTGCCCATCTGCAGCTACATGATCAAAAAGGTGGAGAAAAGGTAGGGAAAAAATACCTGTTATTCTGTGTTATCTCTTAAAGCAGTAAGACAAGACAACCTTCTCCAAAAATCAAACTGTTTCCCAAGGGGTTCTGTGGAAAAGAAACTTGCTGCGATGACGCAGTAGGTACAGACACCCTGGGACCCACAGAGCCTTGGGGTTAGAGGATCTGGTATTGCAGAGCATGTTAGTTGCTAGTGCTCCCTGGCACCACAAGCCAAACGAGGGAGGTGCAGAGATGCTGTGTCCAAGCACAGCCACCCCCATCACTCTCCACCTCTAACAACCCACAGCGCTGCTGACTCCTGGCATGTTTGTAAAATCCTATCATTCACCGAATGCTTTCCCTTTACCTTACTCCCTGACAAAGCGTCTAAGCTGATATCTAAGAAATCTAAGATTTCTTTGCCTTTCATTTCATGCGTTGGATCCTCCACCAACCTATGCAGGCATGGTGTCATGGAGTCAAACCCACTAAACCAGCAGGTCAGAGGCGTCTCTTGGCTTTGTGTGAGTGAGGAGGGGGCTACAGTGCAGTGAGGATTTGCTCAGGCAGCTTGGATTGCTCTTGCTGCCCCAGGAAAGCAAACCGATGCTGCAGGAAGACCATGGCGCGTCCTTCCCACGCTGACACAGCTGCCATACCCAGCACGTGTTTGCAGGCTACAGCTCCCCAAAATTCTGCTTCTCTTGTGCACGGAGCAGGTTCAGAGCCCCTGTTAACCGTTATCGCCCCGCAGGCTCCCAGCCCGTGACTGTGCACACCAAGTGCCACAGATGGGCTTATTTTAAGTCCTTCTGACGTGCGAGAAACCACATCCTCCGTACGACCGAAAGCCACCTGAAAGCAGCTCTGCGCAGCTAGGTGGAGGGGAGGAAACGTCCCTCTGGGCTCTGCTGCTCGCTGCCATCTGTGCCCACCCCTGAGCAGTTACGCCAGCTGCCTGGCAGCTGAACAGCCACAGACCCAAACGGAAACTAAAACTCTGCTTATCGTGTCCAACTGGCTGTAGAGAGAGAAACAAGGCAGCTTTGCCCATCCGCCCTTTGCTTGAATGGGACCTACATCCCTCCTCTCTCCAGCAACTCATAATTTCAGCCATCCCACAGTTTCCAGTGCCGATGTGCTGCCCAGTTTCTAACCACCAGGTTCAGGTAGCTGTGCTGAGCCCTGGACAAGCTACACACCCCTGCGTGGGTAAAAGCTCCCGCAAGGGAGAAGCAGGAGTGAGTTTCCATGAGCTCCAATCGGTAGAGCCAGGGAAAATAGAGTTAAAAAACCCTCCCTGTACAATAAATTTCTTCCGTCCCCCACCCTTCCCCAGATAGCTTCTCCTCTTTTGTCCATTCCTCTTAAATATTTTTTTCCTCTTTTGGGAACACAGAAAAGTCAACAGCCAGGAAACCTTGTGATCTGCAACGATGACACCTCTGCAAAGATTACACCTCCACCTCTCTTTTCTCGTATCCCCCTCCCTGTCCCCCCTTGCAGTCCTGTAACTTACCATGTGGAAGATCCCTAGAGCGACTGTTGCTGTTTTGATGTTGAAGCAGCAACATTTGGGGGGCTCGGTGGCCATTTGGGCAGTCATTGTCTGCTCCCTCTGCACAGCTGGGCGTTAATGAGGTTGAATTTGCAGCAACCGCCCCACTGAAAAGCAAAGCGAGCGGCGCAGCTCCACTTCCTTCCTGGTCTATAAATGTGTTAAGTCATCTACAAAGTCACATGAGGTCTTTGATTTCTCAATAATAAAGAAAGCAAAATTGTGTTGCTTTTTCTAACAGATCTTTAACGGCTTGTACATCCCAGATGGCAAATGTAAGCAGAAACGTTGCTTCGGGCAGGTGGTGACCAGAAAGTGGTGAGGAGGGATCTGAAGCAGGGTGCAGCTTTGTCCTACAAAAATCATCAGAAACAAAAGCAGGGGGCCAAGAATTTCACCTTAAACTTGACCCGCTGTTTTCACAGTGAAGCATCCAAATTCCTCAGTTTGGAGCTGCTTGTTCCTTGCCAGCAAAGGCTCCGATCTCTGGAAGCGATCCTGGGAGCCAATGCTTGGACAGCCCTGGACTCTGGGACCAGGAGGATGGTGGGACTCCAAGGGCCAGGGTTGTTGGCTGAGAGACCTGCAGATTTGCTCCCAGTTCCTGGGACAGCTGGTGTGATTTATGTTCATCAGCTCCTGGAAAAGAAAAGCAATGGAGAGATCTGAGCCTGGTGATTAGCCACTGTGCAGGACAGCAGACTGTCTACCCCTGCTTGAATTTACTAAGATGTGCTCTTCACTATGTATTTATTACCATTCCCATAAAGAAACATTTTTCTTTTCCTCTTTCCATTCCCTATGGGACAGAAAAGTCATAATAATAAAAGTCAGATAAATGCCGGTAAATGTAATGAGGGTGTTGGGCACACTCAAACAAGCTCTCGGGGGACTTGTGTGCCAGCACTGGTTTCACCATCCCAAAGGCACCCACGGAGTTTATTACTTTGTGCTTCCAGGGGCGTTCCCAGCCAGCATACCATCAGGTCCCTACAGTGCTTAGGCAGAGAGGTTTTTTGATTGTTCTTATGAAACTAAAAGCACAAATTCCACCTCAATGCCGGGAAATAACTGTTCTGCAGCCATCCAAATTTGTATAGAGTGCTACACATCCAGCTATGTTATGGGAGATGTGCTGGAAAGTCTGGTTGCGTGGAAGTTCCACAGTGATGCATTTTCAGAGAAAGTCAGGAGTTTTGGGCAGCGATGGTATGAAACAGAAGTAGCTGAATGCCCCTGGAGACACTGCATCTGAGAGAAGGTCAACTTATAACTTAAACCACATGGTCCATAAAAGATTGTCCGTGCCTTTCTGCCCAGGGTCCCCCTCCAGATCCAGAGATCTCAGCAGCCCAAAGACATTGCAGGGCAGGGCAGGGTCAGCGCAGTTGGGTCCCGTTGCA
The DNA here is from genome assembly GCF_000699245.1 of Pterocles gutturalis. Taxonomy (NCBI): domain Eukaryota; kingdom Metazoa; phylum Chordata; class Aves; order Pterocliformes; family Pteroclidae; genus Pterocles; species Pterocles gutturalis. The sequence goes on along the minus strand of NW_010106788.1, from coordinate 1,482 downwards.
TATTCCCATGGTTTTCTTTGGAATCTCACCAAATCTGACAGTTTATTACTTCAGTCTCAGCTTTTGAAGTCACATGGTTCTCTGTTTCTTGGTTTTTTTTTTCTTTTTTTTTTTTTTCCCCTTTAAGGGTGCCTCTGTGTTTTTCACTCTTGCATTTCTGGGAAACTGTTCACAGATAAGAGCTAAGCACAGCTGAACGGAAACAGAAAAGGGAAAGGATTCTTCTTTTTTTTTTTTTTTTTTTTTCCCCCCCACTGTTTGGTGATCACACTGCATTCTAGCCGATCTCCTAACAAGCTGGGGAAGAAGATGGACTCATATTCTTCAAAAACCTGACGAGAGCAGTACAACTCCTGCCCTGCGGTTGGCAGGAGGCTGAAAGCAGCCTTGTGGTACCCCTGGGGACCAGCTTTGAGTCAGAGCTGACACTGCCATGGATAGCTTGTGCTCTCCACCATCCATCGGTTCAAGAAAAATGTTCAAATGCAAAAAAAAAAAAAAAAAAAGAAAAAAAAAAAAGAAAAAGAAAGGCTGAGCATCCTGGTAGACAGTGGAAGTTGAGTTAGTTTTAAAGCTAGCTCAGGGTGACTCAGCCCAGGGCTGCATGGGCAGTTTAATGGGTTTTTTTAATTTCAGTCCAAGTCCATGGCTTCAACTAGAGTTGAAAATTTCCTTGCAAACCCATCTGAGCCCATGCTGCTGAGCCCACAGAAATTCATGCTCGCCAAGAATAGAGAGATCTGCTTTCCTTCTACACCGCTTCCCCTGCAGGGCCCTCAGCGGGCTCCGCAGAGGTGGGCAGGCGTCGTTATCCCTTTCCTACAGATGGGAAACTGAGAAATTTGTGTACGACCACCCTGGTTCCTGGAGATACCAATGGCCAGAAGAGAGCAGGGAAGGTAACCAGTGCCTGTGGATTCACAGGCTGCTCAGTTTATGAGGAGAGAGTTCATTGCAAGGAAAACATGGAATTTATAGATGCTGAAGTCATAGCATTGGCAAAAGGTGGCATCACTGTAAGTTAGATTTCTGCAATCCACTCAAAACCTGCCTGGTTTCTGAACAGTTCCAGATTTCAAGGATCAATTTTTTTTATCCAGAGTGAATTTGAAAGATGTTTGGTCTCGCTCCTCACCAGTGTGAGTTTTTACAGATTCTGCCTCTGTTTAAGATGGGAAATAAAGTAACTTCTACAGTGTATGGTTATGGGTCTCCCGTCACAAGAGACCTCCTGCAATTTCCTGCCTTCACATGCGAAGGCAAATCCATGGCAGCAGCTGGGAAATGCTCCTTCCAGATACTTTTTGTTTATTTGCAGAGGTAAAGATTTTGTCATGCAATAGAACATTACTGAAGGATTTGGGCTGAAGCACCCAAAACGTGATCTCCTATTTGTTTTAAAGACATATCTTTCTATGTACGACGGGAAATATTTTCAAAGCTCTTTAACCACTGAGGGGGTTTATCTTACTTTACTTCAAG
>NW_010106787.1:0-1561 GCF_000699245.1 Pterocles gutturalis | reverse complement strand
TGAGCCTGGGTTGGGTTTGCTGCCTGCAGAAGCTTTGGGACATTTCCCGTCAGGGCTCAGCCCCGGTGGTTACCCCAAGGAGCAGGAGCTGTGGTGTGCAGGTCCCACAGCGCGGAGGGGCGAAGGCAGCAGTGGGCTCTTACCCCCCCAGTTTACCGTCGCTGGTGGCCCAGTGATCTCTAGGCTGGTCCAAGCCTCCAGCCCAGCTCAGGAGGGGGGGTCACCCTCCCTTTGCCTCGGTGCCCCGAGCGGGGTGTTGGAGAGGATGAGGATGAGGATGAAGGTGAGGATGAAGATGAGGATAAGGATGGATGAGGATGAGGATGAGGATGAGGATGAGGATGGATGAGGATGAGGGTGAGGATGAAGATGAGGATGAGGATGAAGATGAGGATGAGGATGAGGATGGATGAGGATGAGGATGGATGAGGATGAGGGTGAGGATGAAGATGAGGATGAGGATGGATGAGGATGAGGATGGATGAGGATGAGGATGAGGGTGAGGATGAAGATGAGGGTGAGGGTGAGGATGAGCTGTCCCCACGGCAGGTCCGGTGCTGGCCTCAGGGACACTGGTGCAGAGCTGCTGCTGTTGTGCCCCCGCAAAGGGGGGGCCCTGACTCAGTTCCTCTCCCGGCCGCAGACGGTCTGTGGGACTCCGGGCAGGATGCTGAGGGTGGCTGCCTTCTGCAACTTGTTTTTTTTTAATTTTTTTTGTTTCCCCTCCTCTCTCAGGGTGGCTCCTGTTTGAGGGCTCGCCGCAATCGTTCCCACTCACCCATCTGTCTGCCTTCGAAGCATTTCCCGGGTCTGGCTGCGAGCACGGCGGTGCCGGTTCTGCCCGCGGCACCGAGCAGAGGCTGGGGATGCTCGGGGGGAGCAGGTTTGGGGCTGTGACTTTGTGTCCCAGAAAAGTGCCTGGGGAGCTGAAGGGCAGTAGGTTTGTGCTCAGCTTTGTATCCAAATCAGGGGGGGAGCCAGGAATCTCTGCTCCCCCAAGAGCCTTGTGGGTCCGGTGCCAGTCCCAGCCTTGGGTCCAGGATCCCGGTGAATCCCATTTTAAGGCAAAAAGTTGTGGGTGGGCAGGAAGCAATCCCAAAGCAAGCACCACAGCATTCTCCAACCACAGGCGGCTTTGGGGCAAGAAATAGAAGGGAAGGGACAGAACTAGCCCCCCCCCAGGGTTGCAGTGTGGTGTGGATGCAGAGAGGAAGAAGGGCTCTTTCGGGGCTGGGGAGTTGGTTTCCCAACCCACTCTGAAGCCCTAAGTCCTGGGGAGGGTGATGTCCCGCAGTGCTGCAGCTGTAGGACAATATCCAGGAGCTGAAATGATGAGTGGGCTTCAGGGAAGGCACCTGAGCCCTCGCAAAACTCGCTGCACCCCACACCCTTGCAGGAGGCTGGGTGCTTTCCCTGGAAGCGCCAGGAAAAAAAAACAAAACCCAAAAACCAGGAATCTGGCCCCAACTTTCAGAGCGGGGTCTGTGAGCTTCCATGTCCCATGCAAACTGGCCACCAGAGCTCCTGGTCCCTGTTTGGGGGGGTTTGGAGGATGACGGGG
>NW_010106786.1:0-34089 GCF_000699245.1 Pterocles gutturalis | reverse complement strand
CTTCCTCTTAGGGGTGACTTGGACGTTAGGTAACGTCGCCTCACGGGCTTGGTATGCTCACATCAGTAAAACCCCCGGGCTGTGCAAGCCAGAACATTCAGGTTCTGCTCTGGTTGTTCTTTACTGTATGTGGTTGGCGTATTTTGAATTAAAAATATTAAAGTTTTGGTTGTTGATCGAATAGCATCAGGTATTCTCTGACCATCTTTTTGTAGTTTTAATAGCCAGTTTGGGGGGGTGGTGTAAGGCGATGTCCCATGAGAAGCATGTCAAATAAGGGTCGTGACTTGTGCCATATAAATAATTTTTCAGGGAGAAGAAACAATCCTGTGGATTTTAGAAAATCTGTGACAGCCATACAGCTGGTTTATTTCTAGATAGCTTCTCCAGTCCTGAAAGAAGTTAAGCCTTTCACAAAAAAAAGAAAATATTTTCTTATCTTTTAGAGTTCTGTGGGTTTTTATTAAATGCATTCAGATTCTCACAAAAAAAAAAAAAGTGCTTCTTTCATGCTAAACGAATTAGTACAAATGCAAGGCAAGAAGCTGGATCTTAGATTTGCAAGAGTCTTGGAGATAACAGCTCTTTTATGTAGGTTTTTTTTTTCTGTGTGTTGATCTTTTTTAATGTAATTTCAACTGAAAATTGAAGAATTATCTGCATTTTTGTATCTTGTTTTATTTTTCTTTAACCGGCGTTTGCCATTTTGGGTTTAAAAAGAGCTGTAGGAGGGAGTACTGGTGGAATTTTGCTGTCACATGTGAAGGATTCCGCTTGCATTCAGCAGCAGCTGCTGTTTTAATGCATCTTGTTGGAGGTCACCAAAGCCACGTCAGAACTGGCATCTGCCCATCTGTTTGATGGCAAAGTATGACATCTATCGCTGAACGCCCCCCTATCCTCCGCACTGATGTTTTAAATGGAGATACTGACTCTGCTTTTTAAGCAGCTAACAAACGAACACGTCTTCTGCTGGCCCTGCTACACCAACGGTTACTGCTGTTGGACGAGTAAAGCAAATGGCCAGAGTCAACTGTACCTTATAGTGAGGTTTGATGTGTTTGTTAAAATAGTGTTAAAAATTGTTAAACTAATTGTTAAAAACTGTGATTTTTATAGGGAAAAAAAACAAATCTCTGGTTTAAATACTGGTTTATAATGCCCTCCCTAGGATGTACTATGTACTGTTCCTATTTCTGCTCTCTGTCTTCCTTGCCTGGTTCTGTTCTTCAGCCCATCCCCTTTCCCCAGAATGTCTTTTTTTTCATACTGCTGTTTCCTTCACACTGTGATTGCCACCTGGGCATATTCTTTACGTGCTGCTTCTTACCTGGGCATGTGCTTGCTCTTTCATGTGAGTTAGGTCACTCCGTTTGTGTGTCAGCACTCCTGGATGACAGCAAGAAAGAGCCCAGAGCATGGTAGGGCATTTCTTCTCTCTGGCCCAGTTTTCAAAAAAAGTTGCAAGTTTTGTTCAGCAGAGAGGGACTTTTTGGTCATCTTGCTCTTAACCTCTCAACAACATACAGGTTCAGAATTTTCTAACATTAAATGCTATTAGGGCAATAAAAATGCACTCTTAACCTTGGATAGATATCCAGCAAAGTTCAATTTATTGTTCAGAAGCACTGGAGCTTTCTAATTAAACATTTCTAGTATTTCTTTTGGCAAAGTAAAATGGTGCCCAAAACAATTCTCTTGTTCTCCCATAACAAACACATTAAACACTTTTCAAGATGTGGCCTGAGTGTTTTACTGCAACAAGAAAAGATGGGTTTGTGGTTGAGGCACAAGATTTGCATTAAGCTTTAGATTGTGGTGCTGGCAAACTCTGATAGTCATTTAGGAATAAATCTCATAAAGGACTTCGATGCTTGTATGCTTGATTCTGCTCATTGTCCAGCCAGACCCGCAGTCTGGAGCGCTGAATGAGGTTCAGGGTCAGGAAGGGATCTTGGCAGGGAGAGCCCTTGTTGAGTGTAACCTGGAATTCTCCTCTGGGTCTCTCCGAGATCCATTTTAACTCTACTGCTCGCCAGTTCCACCCAGGGGCTGATAAAAGTTGCTGTAGCACGCTTGTCTCGTGCATGGCTGTGCCCAGAAGTTGGCCTTCTTCTTTTTTTTTTGAAACTCCAGGCTTGAGATTTAGATGGGAGACGTAACCCAGTGTTTCCTGTGTCAGTTTTAGGGAATCTAAGCCAAACAGGAATTGAATGAGGGCTAATAATTCTTGAAATATAAGTCTTTGAAGTATTTCACAATCCAGATAAGATGACTTACCCGGTGGACACGTTGCCTCCTTTCAGCTAAATGTTAATAGAACTACCAAACAGAAGGGAGTTTACACAGTATTTTTCACTCACAGCAATTGATTAATATTGTAGACTACACAGATATGTGTTTACTAAATATAAATTATACCAAAGTTAAATAAAGAGCCTTTGTAACTTAGAACTCTAAGGAGATACACCATTTTTCTTTTGTGCCAATGGTGTTATGATTTGTGAATGCAATTATTTTCTATTCTAGGCTATCATGGAAATAGGACAGTTAGTGAAATCTGTTCAGGCTTCAATAAATTTCCTCTCTGTTGCCAAGGAATTACGACTTTTTGATATGCAATGGATTCCACTAAGCTTGGAAATGATGCAAACCCAACTTCGTAGGTAGCCACAGGAAGCATTTTTAGATTGTATCTGAAAAGTGCCAATACTGAAGATAATATTTTTTAATTAACACATCTGATAGTTTATTTTAAAAAAGAAAGTTTTGTTGTTCAGAATACGCATGCTGTGTTTCGGAGTTCAGGAACCGCATGGTCTTTTTCACATCTCGGCGTTCTCCTTTTCTGTTCAGCTACAGAGCAATACCATGTGCTGAAATTGCATTGTGAGAGCAAAAACCTTGATGGTCTGTGTAAAGAGATAAGGAAGAACATATGCCTTTTGAAGGGCAGTGCCGGTTTCTTTAAACTGAGTGTCAAGCTGATAATGCTGTTTGCTTTCGGTAGCCTACTTAGTCCAGATAGGCTTTTCAGCACTAGATGATCTTTTGAGCAGAGCCAATACCAAATTCTGAGTAATTTGTTTAATAAAAAAGAAAAAAGGAAAAAAAAAAACCCTACATCAAGACCTCTGTATTTTGAATCTTCTTGGACATAGGCAAAAACAGTTTTGCTTTTTTATTTTTGGGGCTATTTAATGAGTATTCTTCACTCGTACAAAGAACTGTATGTTCGTTTCCTTTGCCAAATTTGTGAAGGAGAAGTCATTTTGGCAACAAACAGGGAAAGAAGTGTCATGTGAAGGCAGTCATGACACGAGAAAGGTAGTAGCTAATTTATAACGTGCCTGAAGCAAAGCGACAGGTTTGTGTGGTGGCACAGTTTTCTCTGATGCCAAGTGCCGCTGGAGGAATGGGAAAGTAGTGAGCTGAGTGTGGTCAGCAATACTGCAGGATTTTTCCCCTCATATCTCCTCAAGAGTATACTCTGTCCCGGCCTCCTCGTTCTAAGAACTGGTTAAGTATTGAACCTTGGGAGATGCTATCAGGGTTGGAAGGATGGAAGGGCAGAGGAAGAGGTCACAGAGCTGCTCTGGGATGGCTCTGTCTGGAGGAGAGGGACAGTGCAGTGCTGGAGAAGGGACAGTCCCTGCCTGGCTGTCACCGGCTCACCTTGGGGACAGGCTCAGCTGCTCCAGCTCTCCTGCTGGTTCTCATCTCCCACCCTTTCATCCTTCCCTAGGAGCGAGCTTCGTGCTGCTCCATCCCTGTCCCTGGTACAGCCACCTCCTCTGTTTCCCTGTCCTCTGCCAGACAGTTCTCCCCCCTCACTTAAGACCCACCAAATTAAGGTATTCTGGAAAGCAGGTTAGTGTTTCTCTCTCCCTCTTCCCTTTACTAGCTAAAATCAGAATTGCTTAACTCTGAGACTTGCTCCCTTCATCAGTAGCTACAGTATTTCTTCCTTAAGAGCCAAAGTACGTGATGCAAAAGCATTCGAGTATCATGCCACTGCTGTTCCTGAGTGTCTTTGAGGTGCCACACGGTGACAAGTGTTGTGTACTTGGGGAAACAGAGTTATTGCCATATTTCTATGCAAACACCTGGGTTATGACAGATTGTAGATTGTTAAAAATGCAGAATTGTGGGGGGAGAAAAAAAGAGACAGGAAGGAAGCCTGGTAGGTGTCCTAGTCCATTTTCCTCTGAACTGAGAATGCTGTATCATCCTGACCAAGATTTTTCAAGCTTTTTTTATAGAAATCCTCTAAGGGTGGCAATTCAGCAATCTCTAATGCAGTCTGTTGTGGAGCCTTACTCTCCTTAACTTGGAAATTATTTTCCTAGTGTCTGACCCAAGTTTCCACTTTTGTGGTTCCTTCTCGTTCTATCCCCAGTGGGAGTATAGAACATTTTTTTCTTCTTTTTTTTTTCCCCCAACTACTTTTCTCCTAACAAAGTTGTGTCTCTCCTGCAGGGTATGCATTGGAAAGTGTTCACACTGGTCTCGTGGTGCTCACTCAGGGAGCAGGTCAGAGTGGAGCGAGCTCTGGCAGGAGGAGGTAATCTGTTACGGATGGGCATTGGTGAGTTAAGCTGAAAGAGGGCAGATTTAGATTAGACATTAGGAAGAAATTTTTCACTGTGCGGGTGGTGAGGCAGTGGCCCAGGTTGCCCAGAGAAGCTGTGGATGCCCCATCCCTGGAGGGGTTCAAGGCCAGGCTGGATGAGGCTTTGGGCAACCTGGGCTGGTGGGAGGTGTCCCTGCCCATGGCAGGGGGTTGGAACTGGATGATCTTTAAGGTCCCTTCCAACCCAAACCATTCTATGATTCTTTGAATTAGCACATATGCATGATAGTGATTTTTGTGCCAGCATGTGCCTATCTGCTACTCTCTATTCCAGAGCAACCTGCTATTGCTCTGCACACTGTATGTATGATGGGGTGCCAGTCCTTTCATGGTGTGGGGATTTTGGGTGTATACGCCCTTTGCAATGATGGTAGTAGCACAGGATTGTGTTGCCTGAGAGAAAACACGAACCTTCACTAGATCAGCTGCAGTTCATTCGTTTGCTATGAGAACTGGAAGGATGAAATCGCAAAGGATGCTTTGGCCAGTTTCTCTCCATAAAGTCCTCTAGCTGTTCACTGTGACTTGAGATTGCCCATACACAGGACATATTTCTGTGTTTCTTATTCCATGGGTGGTGCTTTCCCTTAAACTTTTCTCACAGGTCTTGATCCAGGCTCTTTAACTGTTTTATTGTAGTCCTGCCACTTAGGAATCACTAGCCTGGCATCTTCTAACCCAGTGCCGAAACCCTGCTGGTCCTGAAATGTCAGCCTGCGGCTCCTCTAGAGCAGCCCTGCAGGCGCTGGAAGCCTGCAACTAATTATCCTACTGAGTCTGTGCTGGCTTGATTGACCTCTCGCTCCTCGCCTTAGTCTATGCCTGTTGGCTGCACGATGCTGCACCCACCTCAGGATCTTGCAGACCGCCTGCCAGGCTCCCCTCTCCCACTGCCCACTGCTGTGCTCCCCTTTCCAGGGTGACTTGAAACCATTACATCAGTTGCAGGAGGGTCTGGGCAAACATCTGGAGGAGTTGGACATGAGACCTGACACCTGAGGCAGGAAAAGACCTGCATATAGCAGGTGTCCAGAGAGAAGGTGCAAACAGGATTGAAACACTCTGTTTGGAGGAAGCTGGTGACACTGAGGATAAAAGGGCAGGTGGAGAGCAAGAAGGACTAGGTGACAAAGCCTCCATGAAACCCTGGCTTGGACACACGATGACAGAACCTGCATGAAGCCTGCTAGTGTGAAGTTAAGCCATCCTGATTGTTTGGACAAATTTGATCCACCATGAGGACTTCATATCAGTGAGTGCTTCATGTCACACACTGCTTTTAACCCAATTTTAGGACATTTTATCATCAAAATGTGGCCCTCAACTGTGAAACGAGACAGATAGCTTGCCCATAGCATTACATGGACTTTCTGGCTGAAGCTGACCCTCTTCCCCTCTCCACCACTGACACCACAGCAGTTTTTCTCTCAGTTCAGAGGAATGACTTGGAGGTCTTTGAGGTCTTTTCCAACCTAAACAGTTCTGTGGTTCTGTATATCATCATAACTGTTCCGTTCAGGTGCATTTTTTGGTGTCTGTAGCTTCCAGTGCATTTTGGGTTACAATCAGGACCCAACATGGCCAAACCTGGTGTTTTCAGAGAAGACTGGGAGCGTGGCCCTGCCTGGCCATCCTTTAGAGGGCACTGACTGACCATTTGTTGTTCCACCGGTGGCTGAACATACCCAGTGACTTCTTGCCGCTGAGAGGAGAAGGACCATTCCCCTTTCCTTCTCCCTTCCCTTGTCCTTCTGACTTTCTCCCCTTCTCCAGCCCATGCAGTCCTGACCACTTCCCTCTTAAGGGCTGGTTTTAGGGTTGGGTTGGTTTTGTTTTGGTTTTTTTTTTTGTAATGAGTTAGTTTGGGATGTTTTAGTGAGCCACCAAGAAAAGCAGCAGAGTGCCTGCCCAGGGACAAAGGGAGACTGTAGCAGTGCTGATAAAATGTTAATTGGCCTTCTGGCCTCCTATGATACTATGTGTCCTTTGCAGCACAGTTCTGGAGGAATAATTAGCACTAATTGTTTGGTCACCATGTTTTACCCAAAAAAAGGGGGTCTTGTGCAGGTCAGATGCCCCAGTGCTGAGAGCCATGATGCTCAGGTACTCCAGAGGACCTGAGTGTGAAAGCCTTCAGGAAGATGCCCTTTGAGTTGGATGGGAAGAAATGCAAAGGCAGACAACAGGGCTTTCATAGTCACAAGGATCTAGCTTACACATGGATATAGACTGGTTTCTATTTTTTTTTTTTTTGTTCTTTTGTGCCAGGTATTTTTCACCGTAAGAATAAGCCTGTTTCATCCAGCTGCACCTTCCAGCTCTGCTGCTGCTGTTTTCGTGCTCTTTGCCTATGGTGCACGCTGCGTGGGCATGAATAAGCAGGTATCAGTGTGGTGAGCTGGCAGACTCCTGAAGGATCTGCAGTAAACAGCGAGCAGTGATCCAAAATCACCTTCCATACCATGTTAGCAGAGTACAAAGCCCGAGGGCGCTGATGCTAGTGTAGCTGAACAGGGAGGGCTGGGTGAGCTCTAACTCCTCTGTGCCTTTTCTGACAGCACTGCCTGGTGGGGCTGACGCCGGGTTTTGTTCAGCAGTCCCTGTGCTCCCTAGTGCAGCACCCAGCTTTGCACAGTGGCAGCATGGCCTCCCTGGAGTGCAAGGGAGGATAACAACAACCTCCATCTCCTGCAGCAGTGCCGCTGCAGCCAGGTTACTGAGGCGTCATGCTCGCGGGCTCTTGTCCTGCTGGGGGACTTCAGCCACCCAGACATCTGCTGGAGGAGTAGCACGGCAAGCTGTGGGCAATCCAGGAGACTTCTGGAATGTATTGGAGACAATTTTGTTAAACCAGGTAATAGACACACCTACCAGAGGAGAGCTTGGCTGTTTGGCACAAAAGCAATCCCCCTCCCCATCTTCATAAGACCTGGCTAGGCAGCTCAGACCTCACATAGCTTGGTTTCTCCCCAGGGGCACAGCCAGGATGTTGCCAGATTATAATCCCCAAACTCCCCTGTATTGGGTTTGTATTGGTAAGGAGGCAGCTGTGCCCCTGCAGCCATGGAGGGTGATGGTGGAGCAGAGATCCACCCGCAGCCCATGGAGGACCCCACGCCCACCGGGGTAGGGGTGAGGAGTGAGCGAGCGGCTGTGTGGTGCTCAGTTGCCAGCTGGTTTTAAACCACGACATCCCCAAATCTGGGTGGAAGTCATTGCAAAAGTCTCCACAGAAACTGAAGAGAACAGCTCTGCTTCCACAGCTACCCTTGGGCTATGGGAATGGGGCACTGAAAACCAGGGCTGGCTTCCTGGGGTGCTTCGTTCTCACTTTCTGAGTAATCCTGTCAATTTTCAGAGTGAACACTGTCTTGTATTCTGCTCCAGAAGGACCAAGCCCAGTAAAGCACATGTGTCCCAACACGGACTACTCCACAGGAAGCTCCGCTGCTAATGAGCTTTGGCTTTCCTTATTTTCAGTATAATTCTACATATTTGCACCACCTTCACTTCTTCATGACAGATGAAGTCTTCTGGCACTGTAGCCAAATGGTGGCTCTTTGGGGTCGGAGCACCTTGATGAAAGGCCGCCTTTTTTGTGTTTTGTTATCTTGGAAAGGGATTTACATCCACACTGCACCCCATGTCCCATTACCAATACCTGTCACCCATCTCAGCACTTCAATTTTCCTATCTATCCCTTTTCCACCTTTGTTCTTATTGCAGGGCCCCCATGAAAGCCAGCAGTTTCATAGCCAGGATTTACCCCTTAATTCCCATTTCCACAGAGCAAACGGGGCCCTGAGACGTATCGCTGGGTTTATCAGAAAGGAGGGTTGTATGGTGAGAAACTGCAGAAGGCAGGAATACACAACCGGTTGTGCAACTGCCTCCCCTGAAGGAAGGAGTTTGCTGTTACCCTAAGCAGAGCAAGTCAGAGCAGCCAGGCACCTCCTTCCACGCTGCCATCTCCCGGCTGAGCCACGGGGGAAGGAAACACAGTGGAAGGAAACATCCCGAAGATGCCGAGTCCTGGCAAAGGCAGCAGACTGCAGGCACACGGTGTGGGTAGGGCACAGTCTCAGGCCAGCTCCGAGCACCCCAGGCGACCTGCAGGAAATCCCTGTTGTCAGCCAAAGGGCCAGCAGGAGAGATGAGCCCAGCTGGGCAGGGGAGAGCGGGGCGTTGGGGGGTGAAAGCCCTCGCTCAGCTCTCTGCCAGCCCTGGTCCTGGTGGAGGGGCTCTCTGCAGCCTCCCTGGGCTCCCCGAGCGCTGCTCACACCACAGGCATCTGCAAATCACTGCATCTCCTTTTCACCCTGTGCAAGATGGTCAGAAGAAAAGCCCCACCCAAGCGTTTCCTGTTCTCCACGTTACCTTTTTTTGTCTTTTCAATTTCATTGTTGGATTCTCTCTCGCTCAGCTTCCTGCCAGATCCCTGGCTGTTCACCAGGGCTGTTTGGAGCCCCTTGGTCACTGCCCCGCTCTCTGCCGGCGCAGAGGTTTGTGGCCAGGACGTGGCTGCAGGATGGGAACCACCAGCTCTCTGAGCCTGGCAGGGCTTCCCGTGCCCCAGCCCTCCACCTGCGAGCAGCGACCGGGCTGGTGGTTTTGAGCCACCACGGCCTGTTTTTAAAACATTTCCTATTGTCATTGTGGAGATTCTGTATGATTTCTTTCTCAGTCACTGAGGAAATCAGCTTTGAAGACAGAATGGGAGCGGAGGGGTCCGAGCTCGGTCTTGTATTTGGTGCAGAACATCTCACATCCCATCCAGGGGCTGGAGCACACACTGCTTCCCTGTGCTGGTCGTGAACTGGCATGGACCGTGCACAGCTGCACCTAAGGATACTTCCCATACTGAACATCAGTCGGGATCACAACTAACACGCCAGCGAGGGCATCTGTTGGAAATGTGTCCTACTTTTTTTTCAGTCCGTTACCCTTTATTTTCTGGACTGGCAGGCAACCAGCCAGTGCTGTGATGGCCAGACTGCTGCAAGCGGGGTTATACTGCTGGAGTCCTGCTGGGATGTGCAACTGGCTGCAGTGGGCTGGAGGAGATCTGTATGCCCATGGCTGCAGGGGGCTGGAGATGTGCCCAGCACTTGTCACTCAATCAGCAACATAAGGTCCTTATGGCTTGTGTGGACAACCTTCACAGAGGTGGTGGGGATGACGTTTGGCTTGGTTGTGGAACTGGGAGTGAGTATCACTACAGACACAGAATTTGAAGCAGTCAAGTTAACAAGTTGCATCCCATCCACTGAACCTGGCCTGGCCCTGAATGTAGTAACACATTTCAGATTACCAAAGCTCCCAAGTTACTGTCCATCAGCTGAGCCATCGGTCGGTACTGATCTGCTGTGCGGGACCCCAGCGATGTGTGCTGGTCTGAAACCCCAAAGAAAGTGCGATCTTCTCGCAACCACCCTGCAGTACCAGGCTATGTCTGGAGCCTGTGTCTGTCCTGTATCATGAAGGTCATGCAATGAAATGCTCATATACATCCATGCCTCCAACATCTTTGAAAAGATGTGCAAGCAACAGGATGATGTTTCCTTCGCTAACCTTCATAAACATAGTTACGCTGCTAAGCCCTCCCAACAGAAATGAATAGAGGTGTAGACGTGGTGCTTCAGGACATGGTTTAGTGGGTTAGGTGGTGTTGGGTTGGACTTGATGATCCTTGAGGTCTTTTCCAACCTTAATGATTCCATGATTCTATGATGATAGCTTCCCTTCCAAGCTTTGGTGGGAGAGCCAGCCCACAGAGGCTCTCCTGCTGCCTCTCTTTAGTCCAATATTGTAGTCATGGCACAAAGCCTTTCTCCCTGCTGTGAACAGGGATTATTGTAGCCAAGGCTGCATTATACACCATCATCTCCAGTTAAAAACTTGACAACCAGTTAAAAACAATTACCTTCTCGATCCCCAGGCTCTTCCCCTTGTGCCTTTCAGCTAGTTGCACCAAGAAAATCTGTGTTACCTAACAAAAGAGCCTTGTTCTCCACTGCTGTGTCAGCTAGGATCGAGTGGCAGTGGTATGCCTGCCTGCTGCGTCCCTGCCACTGCCCGCCTCGGGGTCTGCCCTGCCGGAGCACGGGGTCAGAGAGCTGATGGGGAATTTCCATCTAGCTGCTCTCCCTGCCCTCGTACGTCACGGGAAACGGGAGCCAGAAGGAGGTGGCCAAAGGCAGCGGTGCCAAGATGCAACTCCCAGGCATTACCACTGCTGCTATTTATAATTTCTCCTGTCTGTGCCATGGTGATGAGATAATCGGATAGCTGCTTTGCTAGGCAAGCTGTATTTTTTTCACCATCGATATCTCTTGCTTTGTTATAATTTCCTTGCTTTAATAGGAAGCCTTTTTTTTTTTTTTTTTTAATGAAATGCCTCACTAATTCCTATAAATGAGAAAGGTGAGGCACATACTGAAACAACTTAGAATGTTTGCAGTGGAAACCAGTGTTGGAGACCAGAGGTGCACGGACTGGGAACAGACTGCTTGGACCATGACTCACCACTTCACCCCTCTGAAGATGTGTCTCTTTCTGGCTCCTCCTTCATGCGTTGCTGGTGGCCTGATACAGAGGGTGCTGGCTCCTTACGCTGACTTCTGCAAGAATATTCATGTGCTTTATATGGGGCGTGATACCCCCTGCCAGGTAGACCTGTCCGGGCATTAGTTTCTCTGGCAGCAACAAGAATCAAAGGGTTTCTCTGAAATCTAGTAACAATCCAGAAGGGAATGAGAGTCTGTCTGCAGGAGCCTGCCTAGAGAGGTGGGTGGAGAATTCTAGCCCTAGAACACCTTTTACAGAAGGTTGGCCCAAGAGCTTTATAGCCAATTAACACTCCCTGCAGTTCCATGGGCTTTGCCACAGCAATATGCTCTTGCAGATGGTGTATGCCCTAACTGGTGCTTCGGATTAAAAATCTTAAGAATATAGATGCAGTGAGCCAATGGATATTCGAAAGAGGACCATCCACTGAGGACGAGCAGAGAGGGCAGCCCTGACGAAAAATGAGGGCCCTGGAAACGTGCCTGCATTCATGCGAGGTCTGTCCGGTGCTCTCCCCAAGCGCTGCCTTCCCTTTTGCAAAGCAGAACTATAAATTACAGGGAGGCTTGAGCCAGAAGCCAGGATCTCACAAATTGCATATGTTTCTGGAAACACCTGATTCCTGTCCAAAATTTGCTGCTAGTCTTCATTGTATCTCAGGACTGAACACATGAGGATGGGCTCAGCTTTCCCCAAAGTTCAAGCTGTGTGGATCTGGAGACCTCTCTTATTTCACCTCTACAACCACTACTTCACCTCTACAACCACTACTTTAGCCTGAATCTAACCCACATTTATTTGACAAGCTGCTGGTTACAATCCCACATCCCGAGACATCATTTCTCCCAGAAGCTGCAGAATCCTGGGCAGCTCCCGAAGCCACGCAGTGTGGGGAGTCACCTTTGGGGTACGTGACATAAAAGGGAGTGGAAGAAAGTTGTCTCTCTCAACCCCTTGTCCCCTGATGTCTCACCATGGAGGTGATCACAGCAATCCAGAACAGCTTATTTTATGTGACAAAGCTGATTGCTCCTTCCCTGAGCTCTCCCCTTCGTGCTCCACTTTGCAGACAGTTAATTGCCATCCCCGTGTCAGCAACGAATCCATGGCACACAGACCTCAGATCACAGCCTTTGCCGCTTCTCTGGCTCCCTCCCTGCTGCTTCGCACCCTTCAGAGGTTTTAAAAAGAAAGTGACAGCAGAGCACGGAAGGTTGTCCAGAACTGCTGATCTCCTTTTTCTGATCCCTGCAATCCTCACGGAGCAGGGGAGGATGCCACTGCACCTTTTAACTCATTTTCCTGGCAGCGCTGCCTCTCTGCCCAGAGGGGGCTGAGGTCTCTTGGGATCCCCTTTCTTGTGGCACAGCTGGGGCATTACTCTTCTGTCGGCGTTAAAATTTCCAAACTGATGGCACTTGGGGACAGGCTCACCTCTAAACCACGCAGTGCCCTGGAGGAATGTCTGAGATCCCTCCCCTCTGGATGGGAAGAAGTGAATTGAAGAGCCCCAGCCTCCTCCCACCAGCCCAGCAGTTCCTCCCCCCAGGGGTGTCCCCAGGGCATGTCCCCAGGGCATGTCCCCCCAGGCACAGCCCCTCTCTGCAGGCTGCCCCGGAGCCAGAGCTGGGCTGGCTGCAAGCAGAGGCAAGGCTGGCGTTGCCGCTGGCGTGGCAGGCGAGGGGACCGTGGGGCAGGGTTTCTGGCTGGCCAGAGCTGCCTTTTGAGGGCTGCCAGCTGCATGAGCCCTGTACCGCACTGCTGGGGACGAGAGGGGACAAGGCGTGCGGGAGCAAAGGCAGCCCGTCCCCGGAACAGCCGACCTGTTCACACCCTTCATCCCGCTACCAGCTTGTGGCCAGCGACTAAATAACCCCGAGTCAATTTTTAACTTTCCCAGCACACGAGCTCCTTTTTTCAGCGAGATGACGTGGCCCTGGGGAGGCTCAGGCACTGACGAAGCAGCCCTCGTGCTGGATTTCCCCTCCCGTTGCTGATGAAAACCACGGCTTCCTTCCCCTCTCCCCTCCAGCCCCCGCCCTGCCGCGTTCCCCAGGGCAGCCGGGTGCTTGCCGCCCTCCCCGGTGTGCCCCAGCAGAAGGAGCAGGTCTCCATGCCAAGTTTGTGCTCCTGACCCTCGCCCCCCCAGGGGAAGGAGGATGGAAAAAGCTGTACCAGGTCGTACGTGATAAATGCACCGAGAGGTCGCGTGAGGTCGGGGAAGAGGGTTTCAGGGCTCTTGATGGCATGTGGCCATCGCATCTGAGTGGCACTTGGGCACTGTCACCCTCAGCCCCACTCCAGGCAGAGGTGTCAGGGTGATCAGCATGCACGCAGCCACCCTCCATCTCACTGAAATGGTAATTTCTCCTTACGCTGAGGAATGTGCCCAGCTGCTTCTGAAAGCAAACACCTTACCTGGGCTCCCGCGAGACAGAGCATCCTGCCTCTCTTCTTCCAAGCTGGGGGTGAGTCCCAACCCATCAATTAGCGCTGATTAACCAGGAGGAAGAGGAACGCTGGCTCAGGTGACATAACCCTGCTCCCCGAGTACCAGAGCAGAGAGGGGTCCAGGTCACGGTGCTCCTCAGACACATGGGGTAAGCTGTTCCTGCTGCTTTTTGATAGGGAATACACATGAAAGCATCAGGGCTGGGCAGGGGTGCCCTGGGGGAGGAAGGATGGGGCCAGGAGGACAGGGTCAGGCTGGGACACAGCAGGCGAGGCGCAGTCACCCCACAGGTGACTCTGGGTCCTACCTTATCTCAGCGTTGCCTGGTTCTCGGACATTTGCACTTTATCACTCCAATTCCTGTTTTTCAGCAATCCACCCTGCACAGCGGCACGGGCTGGCCCCAGCTGTGGGGGGGCATCGGATCCGCTTTGTGGCAGGCTAAGGGCTGGGGACAGGGATTTATTCAGCAGGGAGCTCTGCTGTGTTGTGTCCCGTTGAAGTTGATGGCGTCTCTGACGGGACTCGTGACGGAACCTGGGCAAATCCACTGTCTGCCCAAACTGAGAAGCCTCTGAGACCCAAATTTTTATCCTTCACAGCCCACGCCTCGAGCGCAGCAGCGCTGCCTCAGCTCAGAGCTTGCAGGATGTGCATTAGAGCCCTTCGAGTCCTTGGCCAAAGTCTTGTCTTGCCAGGGAAAGGCAGAGACAGAGCTTGCAGAAGTGTCTTTCCTGTGGCTTTTAAGCAACTACAAAAATACTTGTTTTTCCACCAGCAACATAAGCAACATTTTCATTTTTTGAAAGGTAGATTTTACTTCTTGCTTTAATACACCACCGAAATTGTAGTGGAGTATCTGATAGCTTCACAATATGGGGTTTTTTGGGTTTTTTTGAGTTATCTTCAGCTGCATATGGTCTTCGTATAAGGAGTTTAAGTCTGTGACACAACTGGAAACCTTAGCACATGGCACATGAAATAAAACACATAATTAAAGAGTACCTGGTATCCCAAATAAATAATATTACCATCCATTCTGTAGGGCTAACAACTAAAGGAAAAAATGTATCATCAGAGTGTAACAGACATTTCTTGAATGAAGAAAAGGCCATCTGGCTCGTCCCTCTTGGACATCTTGTTTCCTCATGAAAGATACTCAATTGATTCTTTAATTTGTCCCAGTTAAGGGGAATGTGATGAAGCTTTTGCTCAGTATGTGGCATGAAGTCTGCTCCGAACTCACCTTGCATTTCCTCAAAAACATCTGTGATTTTCCATAAGGTTTAAATTATATCTTGAAGTTTCTTTTTTGAATAATAAAAGATCTCTTGCATGAATTTAAGTCAGAGCTGGCAGCCCTGCAGACTGAAGCCCATTCTTTAGCCAGGGAACAGGAGCAAGAGCAAGGCAGGCACCGTGAATTTCTCTGCCAGTGTCTCAGCTGTGACCTTTAGGGACAGAGAAGAGTCTGGGCTTCCTCATTATCCTTCTAAGAAAATGCAATTTCGTGTTATCATGCCAATAAACCTGGAGAGCACCAGCGACAGACGGTGTGACCGCAACGGAGAAGGGGCTCGCCTCTTTGCTCGGCCGTGGGGGGATGAACTTTGTCGTCACCCATCTGCCCTGGACGCCTGCCAGAGGTTCACTGCTCACGATGCCTTCTCCAGCGGAGGAGGAGCTGGCAGGCAGGTGAAGGAAGTTGCTCACATCATCGTCCCAGGTTCAAACGAACAGAATTTCCAGGGAACCATTTCAGAATATTGCATCAGTGCCAAGGACGATGGCCATAACGTGCGCTCTGCTGGTGGCCCAGGGCTGGCTCTCCCTTCCACCCGTTGATTTGTCCTTCACACCGTCAGCCTTGGACAGGATTTTCGTGCTCCAAAGCTTTAATGACCATAATGCATTAACTGATCTGCACAAATGACTCGGGCGTCCATCGTACCAGCCAGCGGGGAGGAGATCCTCACGGCTTTGTCCCTGAAATCACTTTGTTCAGTGTTCCAGAGGAACAAGTCCCAGATGGGAATCCAGCTCTCGGAGCACTCCTGTGCTCAGCAGCCGTTGTTGAACATGCCCATCGCCCAGGCGAGGTGCTCACAGAGGCAGGAAGGCAGCACAGGACAGAGACACCGAGCTCTTGAACTTCTTTGGGGAAGAAGATGATTCCTTTTAATTTCACAACAAAATACCATCTATACAGTCTTACCAGAAGAAAGGGAAGGGAACATTTTGTAATTGGCTGCCTCATTTCATGCATTTGATAGGGAAAAGGAAAAAAAAAAAAAAGGAAAAATATTGAAATTCAGAGACAGAAAAATCCAGAGTTTTTTAGTCTGATGAAGTTTTCTTAAGAAAACCTCTTGGCTGGAACCAGCACAGCAACTTCTTTGTCACTTCCTTCTGTTATCAGTCCCAAGATATTTGCAGAATAAAAGGGAAGGTGACTCCTGAATCACCACGGCTCTTTAGGTGTATGAGGCCCAAACTCATCATGAAGTTTGTGACTGTGATCACTGAAAGCCATCCTCCCTCCCCCTCCACACACACTTCTGCCACCCCCAGACGTTCATCTAGGCATCACTTCTAGCCTTCCACTTCACTTGCAGGTGGTATCCCTAATTAAGCCCATGACTGGGAGGCATCTTGGATCCATCCTTTAAATTTCCATGGGTTTGGAACATGTTATACTACCAAAATATTTAACAAGTGACTTTTTGGGAGGTTTTTTCCCCCCCTGTTATAACTGTGCTTATCCCACCACAAAAAGACTCTCCCCTGCATCCCGACCATCAGAGCTATCTCCCTTCCCCGCTTGAAAATCCATCAGTCCTTTCACTGTCTGCTTGCCCAATTCCACACCTCTCTCCCGATCTGTGTAACACCCCGGGGAGGTCCCAGGGCTTCCTCTCCCCGTTTGTCTGTCCTGGCAGTTGCTGCTGACAGCCGGTGTGGTGGAAGGCAGCGAAGCGCCGCTGCACCCAGCCGGGATGCTGCCGGGCGGGCAGCGGGCAGGTGGCTCCCGCACGACGGCTGGAGATTGTCCTTGGCTCGTACCTGCTGCAGTTGGGAATGTCAAGCCTGGTTTTGATTTGACTTTTCGTGTTCAAAACCTTGGGCCTTGTATAGAGAGCAGGGAAGAATTATTTCTGATTTACGTTATATCACTGTAACAGCCACTGAAGCAAAAACTCCCTTTGCTGACCGACCCCTCAGGATAATAATTTTGAGCTCCTGTAGGAATGGAAAAGGAGAGACTTGAGTCTGTGATGACATGCCCCAGTGCTCAACAGGCAGGATCTTCAGTTAAGAAAAATGGAGATAAATTAGGCGTTTCCTGTAAAGCCCATATCTGTGCAGCATTTGGGATCTTCGCTCTAATGACGATGTCGTTTTACAGGTTCCTCCGTGACCTTAATTGTCGCCTGAATTTCTACTGGGGATAGCAGTACAACCAAAACCAAATTTTAATCCAAATCACACCACAGTTTGGTAATTAACATAGGCCTGACATATGTTTAACATATACATTCTGGATTTAGAAAAAGGCAGGAAAAAAAGAAAAAAACACACAAGGCAGGGAAAAAAGAAAAACCAGATACAAGTCAAACGCTGCCTCTCTCTGAAGGCCACTTTTAATAAAGCTGATCCCATTTTGCACAAGTCCAGACCATTTTTCTAGGTCGCGTTCCCTCTAAAAATTCTCATTTATGCAGCCCACGTGTGACTAGTTTGTGCAGCACCTCTCAGTCCTGCAGAACAGCAGGGTCCCGCTGAACGCGCTGCTCTCGCCGTCCTCACGGAGGTGCTCAGAGGGCTGGGCAGGAGCTGGGTCGGGCAATCTCCCATGTGCTTTGAGGTTAGATTCTTGCTGCCTCACTTCCCTATCTCTCTCAGCACGTCTTCTTACTTCCTTTTGTTGTATTCTGGTTATTAGAATTTTCTTTGCTCACCTCACCAAAGTATGTGTTTGCGCTCTTTGTGAAATAATTATTTATCTTCCAGAACACGTAGCACCACAGACTTCATCTTCCCTAACATTACGCGTGAGCTATTTCTATGGCCCCAGCTGTGCAACCTTCTGTTTTGCTGGGGGTTTAGCACACAATGAATGTCAAGCCTGAAAAAACAGGCTAGGAAAAGATGGATAGCACACAAAATTTACTGTGCAAAAGTTAGGGTTCATTAACACTCCTGACGGGCGGCAGGAAGCAAACCCCATCTTTATGCCTTCGCAGGTCAGGACTAAAGCTCAAGCTATGCTAGAATCACAGACTGATCATCAACCTGCTTCGTCTTGGAAGGAATCACTCGTTGCTGATGTTCTCTGGTTTAGTGTTCTCTCTACAAAGCCCACAGCCCGTCACCTCTGGTCATCCCACAACATATTAAGCAACCAACAGCGGCAACGGTACATCCTTATCTCTGGCCAGAAAAAATTCTCATTCATTAAATGCCACTTGCTGGCAATCCAGAGACAAACTCACTGACCTAGAAGGGTTCTCCAGTTCCTTCTGGCAGTAGGAGTTGCAATTACATATGCTGATGCTAAATGGCTTAGCATTAACAGCAAACCGGCTTAAGTGCCCTGCCCCAGAAGGTTAAACTATGATGAACCTCTTCAAAACGCTCACTGCAATGGCTGAGCACTAGGCTTTGCGGCACAAGGTTGAGGATTAGGAAGAAATTTTTCCCTGTGCGGGGGGTGAGGCAGTGGCCCAGGTTGCCCAGAGAAGCTGTGGATGCCCCATCCCTGGAGGGGTTCAAGGCCAGGCTGGATGAGGCTTTGGGCAACCTGGGCTGGTGGGAGGTGTCCCTGCCCATGGCAGGGGGTTGGAACTCAATGATCTCTAAGGTCCTTTCCAACCCAAACCATTCTGTGATTCTATGGTTCTATGATCAGTCTTCCTCTCCACTCGCTGTGTGGCTGTACAGCCAGCAGAAAGAGCCAATCCAGACCAGAACATTTGACAGATTACTTCTGAAATGTAAATAAATAGCCCAATGGAATTAAATTTTATATTCATCTATGCATACGGGTATTTTACCATTATAACGATTTATGTTAAAATCATTATTTCTTCTTTAAGGATCTTAAAAAATTCAGCAGCTTGGGACTTGGCTTTGCAAATTCCCACGTGTTGACAAGCTGTCCTGTCTGCCCTGCAGGTCACCCGGGCTCCAGGCACGATTGCCAGCCTGCCCCGGATGGTCTGCTGCGATGGCAGCTCAAGTGTATGACGTTTAGATTTTTTTTAATTTTTTTTTTTTTTTGCCAAGCATCCACCTAAGCAGCTGCATTAGAAAAAGTTTCCTTAAAAAAAAAAAAAAATTATGCAGAAGACCTCTACCAGAAAGTTCTCCAAACATGTCTAAAACTGCTCTGCTCACTGCAGGAACCTCAGATGTTCCAAAAATGTGGGTTCCTCAGACACCAAGCAGAACTGCGTGACTTGCACAGTGAACCTCTGAAGCCCTTAGAAACTCCTAGTTCCAAGCCACAATTGTTGCTGTATTCTGCCGAGGAACAGAATCTGAAATTGCCATTTTCTCTCTAGTTCTAAAAAAGCAATCTGGTCCGCAGCATGATTGATTTGGCTCTACCCCGTACGTATTTTGCTGCTAATAACTGCTAGCCCACTGGGAAACCACTGGCTGCATCCCTCATCTGAACGGTGGAGGGAAGAGACGGGCAGCTGCAGCCTCACCCCACAATGCGAGAGTCCTCCCGCACCGGCCGGTGCTATGGAGGTGACTGACACCTCTCATGTCCCCTCTCATCTCCAAAGCAAGTCTACACCCCTAAAATAGTTCATTCTGCTTCAAGCACCCATTTAAAGACTGCTGGACCAGCCTTACCGAGGAGAGGGCAGAGGATAAGCTGACCCACAACTCGATGACAATGCAGTGCCGGCTCCAGTAAAACCACACCAACCCCAGGCGGATCTCTCACGCTGAGAGCAACCAGGAGGTTGCTGTCAGCTGGAAGCTGAATTACATGGGATAGGAAGTCTTTGGAGCACTTTCCTGTCACTCATCTGTCAAAAACAGAGCTTGGGGACAGCAATGTGAAAAAATTGAGCTTCATTTTTTGGATTCATATTGGAGTTGCCTCTTGTCATGAATGTTTCTGAATTTTTTAAAAAGCAGGTAGTTGTTATGGTAATTAGCACTCGGCAGGTTTAAAATGAATTCGGCTTTTTTTTTTTGTTCAGACTAAGCTACAAGGGGATAGGAAAAAAAAAAAAGCAGAAGAATCCTTAAAGCAAATGATTTTGGTACATTAAAACATAACTGAGTGAAGCAGCCTTTACTGTGTAACTTGTAAACTCCAGTGCGGAAAACCACGCGTGGGTCTTATCACAACCGGCAGCTCCTACTACTAGAGCTAACAGGCAATGCTAACATTTCTAAGGGTGGGATAGGCAAAAAAGTTTTCCATTATATCCACAGGATGAATGCAAGGCCTTTGAAAGGCTACAGCAATTGTTCAGAGCAGTTCTCACTTTCAGCAGGTTCTTTACCTGAGTTTTGAGGCACCTTAATGCCAGATCAGTAGCAAGCAATTTCTCCTCCTCGAAAGGGTACTTTGAGTAACCACGTTCAGAATGGCTGGGCTTCCCTATCTTCCAACAACTTGCAACTGCACCTTGGAAGAAAATAAAGCTACTTACCCTAAGAAAATCCCAAGAGAGAGTTGGGAATAGAGGCTAAATCTTGACTTCCGATACATTGTCTTATCCATAGGGCTGTCCTTCCTTCCCTCCTCCATTCCGAATCTGGAAATGTCAGCCTGCCAGGATCTTGCTGAGATGGAAGTTACGGGGATAAGGAAGCACACCCCATCGCACGCTGCCAGCTGCAGACGGCTTACCAAGAGAAGCTCCCTGCCTTCCAAAGGGACCCAAGCAAAAGGTGAGTAAAGGGCGGGCACTAGCTGGGCTGTCAGAGTGCTTCGGCAGCATCTTGAACGTGTATCTTTCAAGTACTCGGAACTGCCAACGTGTGCAGTGCTAATGCTGCGCTCGAGGCTCAAAGCACTCAAGGACTCTGTGAGCCTCTGCTCAACAAAGCAGGGACTGCGCTGGAGAACAGGGTACCCCTGAGTGTGAAGCAACACTGCCACATTTTAGGAGGGTTTTCAGTGTCCAAACAGAGACTAAAAATACATGAAAATATGCTTGTAACAAGAGGAGGCTGATCGTTCAATACACTAGATTTTTTTCATGATCGAATACTGGAGATCACTCTAGTGGAAGAATGGAGGAAATGAAGACTCAAGGGTGAACCTTCTGTGATATTTAAAATATCAGCTGAGGTATCGAAATAAGAGAAAGCTTTCTTAAAAAAAAAAAAAAAAAACCACAGAACAAAACAAAACCAAAAAGCATCACACCAAAAAAATTCAGTGACCTCCTATGTAAAGATACTTTCATATTTTGTGTTTAAAGGGACAAGAGTAAAATATTTCTTCTCCTCTGTCCCACCAGTCCTCATTCGATTATGTGCTTTTTAATTTTCAGTAATACCTTGATTTCTCCAGGTGCATGGAGTAACTTCACAGAACTCTATTAACTCAAAGCTTTCTAAAAAACAGTTGGACAAAGGTTTAAAAAAGGAAAAAAAAAATACTTTCAGGTCACATTATTTCATGTAACTTAAATTTAAATGTTTAGACTAAAGTAGTTTACCATGCAAGCTGCAAGTCAAATCCTTTCAGTACAGGAAGCAGGCAACATCTTCATTAAAGCCCTTCCAAGAGACAGAACTCCTGTTTGCTGCAGAGTGAGCTATGGTCTTTCCTTTCTAGAAGTGGATTCAATATCCCCAAAGGAATTTTTTAGTCATGGTCTGCCAACTTGCATTGCTTCCAGGCTGGAATGTAGCCCTTTGTTTTGTAAATGTATTTGATTACTGCTTTTTCCTTTTGACAAGTGCTTTCATGTATTAAAGAAGTCATTGTTACTTTTTTCAGTGGTAATTGAGGGATATACCAAGTTCTCCCTTAGAAAGCCTCATTAACCTTTGCCCTCCATATTCTTCCCTTCTTCCTGTTCTTAATCAGATTCTAATTTTTATTACCTATTATAACAGTTTATTAACTTTCAATTCTATGAATGCTGACTAGTGTCCCTAACTACTCTGAGGTTTAACATTATCCTACCCACCTTTTCTACCAATTTTGATCCTTAAATTCTGGGACAAAGGGCTCAGCTACTTCTAGAAATGGAGCACCACATTCCAAGTGCAATGATCACATCTATTGTAACTTTTTTTTTTTTAATACAAAAAAAAGCCTACACGGAACTTCTAAGAAGTCAGACCTGTAACTTGCTTAAGTCCACTGCAGTGCAAAAGGGTGAGGCAATGGAGTTAGTGTTCAGTGACTTGGTTCATCTTATTGGTATAGGTATCAGATTAACCTGGTGACATCAAGGTAACTTTTTACCCAAACAAAAAGTATCTAAAGCTAGAAAATACCTACATTGCACTTACAGGTACATCTCAGTCAACAGAAAGGCCACTCAAGCTTCCCTTATGTTGACTACATAAATACAAGAATATTTTAATACAGTTCAATTATTTTCCAAGAGTTTCAGCTCTTGACAGAGATGTGACCCTGTTTGAAATCATTACGGGGAAATTGAGACTAGTTTTCAGTTTCAAAGCAAGTATCTACAAATGCCATAGTCATTCTGTGAATACCATCAGTGCAGACCTCACTGGAGAAGAGAAAATGAAGAGCACTGCTATCCTGGAGAGCCCTTCCACAAACTGCGCTGCAGTGTCTGAACTCTCTGAACTCTATGGAGGCTCCTGCTCAGCTCTCCTTCAAAGAGCCAACAGCAGCAAGCCATGGGTTTCCATGTAACTAGACCTATTCCAAAGGATGGCTCCTAAAGAACTTCATACACCTTTTGCCATAAGTCTGGGGACCATATGTTTGTTAAGGTATCTCCAGAGTACCATCCGGACAGTCAGAAAGCTGTAGGCATCTAAGAGTTATAAATTAATTATTTAGAGCAATCTGAAAATCAGATTAAAACTATTCAGTCTTGATTTCTCTGAAATTAACTAAATGCCTAAATGTGTATTAATATTTTCCATTAAAAAATACTTCCATATTGAATCTGCGTATAGTACTGCCATTCCTCTAAAAGGTGTGGGAAGACAGATCACATGAAATCTACACCAAAGGTAGTTGAAAAGTCCATTCATAAAACTTTTATTCCACTTACATCAACTTAATACACATGTTCTGAACAGTTATGCTTGGATTGTTCATGAAAATTTCATAAGACATTAAACAAAGCTAGCCATCATCTCAAGTTATTTCCCTGTTAACTATTTTTACAGCACATGCATGTTAGGCAAGTATCAAAAAAAAAAAAATCACAAAAGCAAAAAACCTAAAAAAGTTAAATACATGGGTTTTTGTTTTACTGCTGTGCTCGATATACAGTGTCATTATGGATATCAAGCATTCATTTTTTACTGCATCTTTACTTGTACATTTGTTCTTAGGTTGCTTAAACCATTTAAATACAAATAAAATGTGTAGCAAAAATAATGAAAGCAACAGCAGGTAACTTTACAAATAATGGAATGTGAACCGTTTCTCTGTCCTTCTCTAGAGAAAGGTGACTGGGTTATCAAACTGTCTTAAGGAACACTTCAGCTGCAATCAAAGATGTACACTTGATTGGTACATTCCACAGATTTCACATGTTGACTTGACATGCAATATCTATGGGACATCAGTTTATTCACAGCCATGTGTGCTCCAGCTTGGATACTCATGCTAACTACACCTGTGGCTGCAACTGATTATCCCTTTTTTCCATCATGACAGACCAATATGCAAGCAGTCATCTTTGCTTGACATAGAAAGCTGTTTTAACACTGGCCTTGTGGGAAGCCACAATGTACCAAAAGTACTATGCCAAACATGTAAAACTTGTATAAAAATTTCACAACCCTATATTGGCCACCTCAGATGAAAACAGATAAATTCCCCAAATGTTAACTGGCTCTATTCCCCTAATATTAAACAAAACCACATGGGAAATATAGAAATCCAAATAGAAGTAACATAAACCTGTCAAATCGTAAACAAAAACTATTTGTGGGACAGCATGGATGACAAATGGTCTACTGTGTAAATTTCAGAATGAGGCAGACGGAAGTTGGAAGGCTGGTTAATTCTCCCCTCCCTCTCCTGCTTCAGCTTCATCTCCCTGGGTATCCGATGTCCACAACTGTTTGGGAAAGAAAAATGAGTAGAACATGTAAGATATTAACATTTACGACTGATAATACAGAATTATTAAACAGAAAGCCTGCTTCTGAAATAATAATTTTGCAAGAGGTCCTAAAAAGCACCATGGAAAAGAATCAGACGTTAGCATTCATGTATTTATCTTTGCAGGGAAGCAGAAAAAATAAATTGTTATTACTTCTACACATGACAGAACTAGAATCCTAGTCTTAGGTGACCCAACCCTACACTGACTGAATGAGGAAGTTCATGAACAGTCAAAACCAAAGTCTCGTATCCACAAGGCTCACTAAAATACAATTCTGAGCAGGCAAGAATCAGACCTACAGAACAGATACATGAGAATCAGGAACTAAGAATATTTCATTTCCTCTGGATTTGTACCTTCTCCTCAAGTGAGCTTTATGCATCTTTCTGAAGGAAGAACTTCAGTAAAGGTCTCTCTCCACAACCAGCATTAGAGTGAATGCTACCTTTTCTTCAGAGGGTTTTAGTTTTTTGTTGTTGTTTTTTTTTAAACCAAAAACATTTCACTGAAATCTCTATCCCTTGGCTCTACTCAGTCAATCGTGCCCCCCTTTAGCAACTTTTGGACCACAGAGCTTTCAAACTTGGAGCGCAGGGCAAGGAGGAAAGAAAATAACACTAAACATGCAGTATGCACAAAATCTTATTTTTAGTTCCATAAAAAAGTCATACTAAGGAGCCATACATCAAGATTAAGTACCAACTAAGGAAACTAAGGATCAGTTCCAGAGCGACACCCAGTGCAAAGAAATTTTGTGAACCAAGTATTTTGCCACGCTGGCTGCTTCCAAACCATTACCAGCCCAGTATGATTTGTAGTCTCTCACTTTATGGAGTTACAGCAGCATTAACCGAATCCTTAACACTGTATCACATAAAGTGGTAAAACCTAAGAACAATTAATTCTCTCTCTACCTACAGTTTTATACCACTATGGTCTCACAAGATGCTTAAAAAAAAAAAAAAATCCATAATCAGAAACATTTTATCCTTTCCAGGAGGACAAGACAATAGAGAAACTTGCAGAAGACTTGTTCTTGCTCTGAACATAATACATGATATCTGTATTAAATGGTCCTGCCTGAAGGCATTAAGCAACAAATTAGTTTACTGGAAACAACAGCATATTCATCCATTTCTAGCCCCTGCACTACCTTCTGTACTACATTCTTCTCAATTTCAGTGCTGTTCTTGTGAGTAATAATAAGAACAATTTTATTGGAATTTCATCAGAGGCTTTTATCCTAAATTCTCACTTCTAGAGTATCTACAATATGTACATATGCATGCCTTTGTTCTTTACATAAAAAGGGCCTGACCAGTATGAAAGGAGGATAAACAATTGAGAGGACGGTTTACTGAATCTGCTGGGAAAAAAAATACCCATAGGGGCAAGGGATGCCTTTTTAAAGCAAAGACAGAAGTAGCTAGCAATCCCAGTAGAACAGATTTTGACTTGATATATTCAACAACTCTCTGAATACTTTTCTGCCTTCATTCCCCCCCGCCATTCAATGAGAATGAACACAGACTCTTCTTCAGCCACACAAGACTCAAAGTCAAGAGGATCCACTGAGGAAACCGCTCCTGTACATAACTGATCAACACGCTGAATCACTATCAAAAGCCTGCCTCCCAGATTGTAACAGATTTGCTAACGAGCAAAACAGACCTTTCTTTACATTTATGAAATTCACTTCAGTCTTTGTCAGTTGTACATACATCAAAAGTTATTTTCTACCTCAAGAAGAAAATGTTTCAAGCAGAAACACCTGTAATAAATGCATTCATGCAGGTCATGCTAAGCACTGAAGGCAAGACCTATCATTCATTCAAGAATATGGAATCCCACAGCTGTCTACAGCTTTCTCCCTCATAAGGGAAAGCTCACATCAATTATCAGGCCTACTACCATAATTTACACACTGTGATAGCGCAGACCAACTTTTGCTCTTTAATGAAACACTTTGCTTTACATTTGTTCTACTGGGAAGCTAGCAATTCAAGTCAGCTTCTATTCTCTGTTTCAATACCACTCATTCAGAGGACAGCTCTTGAGCAATCTCACTCAAGGGGACAGTGCACAAAGACGTTGAGAGCGATGCCAACCCTGTATCTGTCTCCGTTACAGAGGCTGAGAAATCTCTTCCATTTGTTTTGTAAGCAACAGCTGGAACAATCACAAGTAGTTTTTTCAGTAAAGTTGCCATTCTAGTAGAAAAGGTTCCAAGGAACAGTGAAATAAAGTGTCAGAATCAAAAGCAGAAAATGGGGCAACTCAGGTTTGATGCAACTGTACAGCTTCTAGTTATGTTAAAAGAAGTCCAGCTATTTTGTAAATGTCTCTGATATCAGATGCACAGAATGTGAACAAGGGGCTACATCTGGTGACAAGAGGTGCTTCGCATTTTTTCAGTTCCGGCTTGCAGCTCTCCCTTCCCCCAGTGAAGACCTGGGAGGGAACGGCACCATTACTTCCACTGTTGCACGTTTGCTTACATTTACTGTTTCCTTTGCTTTAGATGTTTATCTTTGCCAGTTTTAAAGTTCAAAGTACCCCCCCCCCACCCCATGAAGATTTTGATTACTCTGACAGAGCAACACAATCTTGATCTATAACTTACACCACAGACAGCTATGGGTCCAATTAAAAAAAAAAATTAGAAGAGTTGTTTTATGACTACCATGGAAATAGCCTGGCTAGAGCAGATTCCAATTTCAGCTTTACCAAAATTAAAACTAAACAAAAAACCCCAAACAACAGGCCCTTAAATGGACTTGCTAGCTTTGTTTGTAGTTTCTGTAGGATCTATTCCCTGCACAGTGAATCACACAGAATAAGCTACATGAAATTTGACATAAAAGTTTTGAAGAGGCAAATGCGACTATTCTCAAATGCTGTTTAACAAAAGATGATAGCTTTGCTAGTCACAGTCCAAACTACTTAAACACACTAAATTCCTTGAATTAAAAAAAAACTTTAAAAATGTGGTCAATTTGCCATGTCAGAAAACTGTGTTAAGCAGCATGCAGACAAAAAAGACCAGGCAGGAGAAAAAGATGTAGCTCAGAAATATGATGAACTGTAAACTCATCGAAGTAAATGACAGACATCTCCACAGCTAAGAACGAACAGGACAACTCCGATCATCACACAGACCAATGCCGCTACCAACAATATACAAACTTTAACGATACTCACTGTCAAGTTGTCTCTCAGTAACTGCATTATTAGCGTGCTGTCTTTGTATGACTCTTCACTTAATGTATCAAGTTCAGCAATTGCTTCATCAAAAGCCTAGTGTTATAAAAACAAAAAACTCCATTGGCCACGCGGCAAAAGGTTACACAAATAATTTAAATGGCATTTCCCCCCCTTTAGACTTACCGTTTTTGCAAGGGAACAGGCTTTCTCCGGGGAATTGAGAATCTCATAATAAAACACGGAGAAGTTTAGAGCCAGACCTAATCTGATAGGATGTGTTGGCTGCATCTCCTTTTTACTGATTTCAAAAGCTTCTTGATATGCTTGTTGTGATTGCTCCACTATCCCTTTTTGGGGAAAAAACAAACACACAAAAACCACAACAGGTAAGTAACTCCCATACTGTATTCAGACATACAATTAGGACCGTGTTCACACTTGCACAAAGTATGCTAACAGTGAACACCTCTGAATGAGCACTTCACCTAAAAAGTCACTATTTTATGAAGATTTTACTAAATTAGATTTTTAAATTATTAAAAAAGGAAGTTGTCATTGACCAAGTCACAAGTTTGAGTCTCTCCCTGCCACCCTGTGACTACTTGTATTTACAGATGCTTGCACCAGTTTTGTAGTACGTAAGGAATGCAAACCCCACCACCTCCATGAAAAAGGTACAAAACTGAAATTTTAACTCCACACAGGTTTGATGTGGTACCAAAATTTCACTGTCTTTAAATGCTGTAAAGCATTACAGATCCACATTTCAGCCACAGAAAACACTGGTGACCTTTGCCTATCATGCTGAACCCATTCAGTTAACAGTCATCTGTGAATTCCCACTCGCATTGCTTGGCAAAGATAGCTTGGCATACATCAACCAGAACTAAATGTATCTTTTTAAAAGCTTCCAACATAGTTCCACTTCCAATGCAGATATGGAAGGCATTTTTAACTAATTTAAAAGTTCTAGTACCTATAATTTTCCTGCCTTATTTCAAAGTTTAACAATTGGTCTATTTTTTTCATAGATTAAGCTTTTGCCATTCTCTTAATTGGTTCAATTGTACAAGTTATAAATGTTTGGTGGAAAAAACCAACTCTACTGCATATACTAAGATTGAAGAGCTCAATGATTTCCATTCTCACTGAATGCACTTGAACTTCTGAGCAGACTGTGCCTGCACGAGTCAGAGATCACGGCCCAGCACAGCCCACAAGCTGGACTATGCCCTTGATGATTGCAGGAGGCAAGAGACATCCTAGACGCCAAGCACAAAGGGAGCATTGTTCCTGCACTCTCCAAGACTGTTAATAGCATCTGAGAAAGAGGTGGGCAGGAAGTAATTCAATTCAGATGCAAAAGAATTCCAATCCTAACATTTCTGGATCAAACCAGCAATGCATTCAGCACGATCTCTGCAACAGCGCCAGTCACGTGTATTCAAAAATAAAGGAAGGAATTCTAGACTTTTAGACTAAGGACTCAAAAATACGTAAGTATTTCAGTCAGAAGTACTCAAAGTCTGAGAATGACTGAATACCAATATTCAGGATGTCTATGCAATCTCCATTTGTTCACCTTTATGTATTCAAAAAAATTAAAGCATCGTATCGTCCTCTTCAACATGGAACAGGGAGGACACTCACTGCACAATTATTCAACACTTTGTCCTTTCTACCCTCTTCAACATGGAACAGGGAGGACACTCGCTGCACAATTATTCAACACTTTTTCCTTTCTACACTCATTAATAATGGAGTGCTTCAGAAAAATCAGACAGCTGCCATAATACCTTGAAAGTGACCAGAAGTTTGCACGTTACAGCTAAGAAGAAGCAGGTTTACTGTAAGTTAGATTTAAAAATAGTGAGAAGTGTTTTCGATAACCAAAAAAACCTTAGAAAATGGCACTGTTTATGAAAGGCAAAACAAGCAGCATGAGAAACAAGTAACTTCAAGGAATGAAGCCAAGCATTTTCATTTTTAATAGTTTTTCTTTAACAGAAATAGCTTCCAAAAAAAGGCATATTTTTTTCTCCTTATTTGAAAAAATGCAGTTACCTTCTGAATAGTGATTCGGGGAACTTAGTGCAAGATTTGATATATTCCTTTAAATCAGTCACCCAGCATAAAAAAAGTTGCAAGGTTTTTAACCTTGAATTCTTTAGAAAGCGTTATACAGTTCCAAAGTTCAAGACTAAAAATAGTAGGGTGAGGCACCTGCTTGACATTCCTATCCGCTAGATTGTTGTAAGAAAACCCCAGTCGATAAAATAAACAATCTAGTTTATGAAGACAAAAACCAAATTCCTAGAGTTGTGAGCTTTATACTGTTGCTGTATTTACTGCAAAAGGCTGAAAGAATACAGTACAACTAAATGGCCATTATTTCCTAAATAATTATCAACCTTACCGCTCTTTTTCAAGGTCACAGACAGCATACAAGAAAAGCCTGTGACAAAAAATACTTAGAGGAGAAAAAAAAGTTTATGAGCTATAGCAACTATGAGCTAGATGGGCTTTCAAAAGACTTTCTTCACCTGGAAAACCAGTAAAAACCACTCAGCCAGGAGACGGAGTTAAATAAAAATGAACTTCAAAACCACTTTAAACAAAGATTTTCACAGTCTAATTTTAGAGCCTGCAACTTAATCCTCAACAGAAAAAGAAACTTTGGGACTCAAATATTGTACTTTCTATGCATGTGAATATAGATTCCTAAAAGGAAAAGAGAATTACTCTCTGTACAGTAACAGATCTGGAGTACTGGTTACACATGCAAATCTGCAGTCACCGAGACTGGGTTGCACGCAGTAAGCATTACAAGTCAAATGAAGCCCTAAGTTTTAGTATCTTTATGCAAGTCCCTATTATCCAGCATATTGGGAAAAGACCACAGCAGCATCACACGTTCAACAGTGCCACAAGGAACCTAGCAAGTCCTACAAAAGGGCAGAGTGCTCCTGACCATCAGCTGCACAGCTGAACAGTTCTCCAGTAACCGCCGAGGGTCCAGTCCACGCACTCAGATCATCTGCACGCTTCCACACATCCTGTACTTCTGCAGACTGAACTGAGTCTGCAAGGAAACAGCTCAGGGCTAACAGAAGTTACCAGATTGGGCTCTGTGCTGAAAGGCGCTGCTCTCCGGGGGGATGCTGCTGCAAGTCCTAAACTGGCTCCAGGAAACAGCTGAGCACTGTTTGCAGTGAGCTGTATTTAAACATCATGAATTGTTCTGAATTGAAGGTGACTCCGCATGGAGTCAGCATGTTGTTACAAGTGTCTCTTCAGCTGTAGCAGTTAAGACACCTAAATATATTAAGCGTCTTATATTAACTTTTCTAACTAAATTTAGGTGAAGGCAACTTACCTGCAATTATAACAAGCTGCTTACATGAAGATAGAAGAAACTTGAGAAAATAAAAAACATTTGGACATTAAACTACCATGATTATGGAAGAAATTTTCCTAACAGTAAGATTAGTTTTATCAATCCTTTTCTTTTCTGCATGGTTGCTAGTCTCTTTGCTCGCTGAACCTATGCAGACTTTTTGTATTCTGTAGAAGTGCAGGAGAAATAGCATGAATAAGACTTCAAAAAGCTTCAAGACTTTGTCCCCCTACAGAGGTAAAAAACCAAGACTCAGCCAGACAGAAGATGCATAAACCTATACTTCAGTGATAAACCAGATGCCTGCATGCCTAAGTTGGAGTTCATTTCAAGATTTTGTGACTGAACATCTGTTCCCTGCTTCAAACGGCAGAGGTACATGGAAACTTTCCTAACTCATTTGAAAGCTAACGACCTATGATTTTTCTTCAGAAAACAGGAAGCCTATTACTAAAGAAATTTACATCCAAATCAGAATTATTCTAAAATTAGAGTTGTGTCACCACCCCACCAAAAGCAATCTAATTTGACAATATTTAGCCACAAGCTAATATACAGTACCTTTCTTGTCATCTCCAGCAGCAACCTCAGCCAAGTAACGGTAGTAGTCTCCTTTCATTTTCAAATAGAAAACTTTACTTTCTGCTTGCGAAGCATTAGGGATCAAGAACTTTTCCAACAGAGACTAAAAGAGAAACAAAGAACATAGTGTTTTAAACATACATACTTTCACAGCACCAACAATTCAATTATACTACAATCTATTTCAAAGTCAAGACAGCTTTACTTTTTGCCTTTTTTCTTCACATCCTACACAACAAATCTGGCTAAGGAGAAGGTGTTCTGGATCACAGTTCTAGGTACAAAAAAAAAGAAGGCTGCATGCTGTGACTTGATGGGGAGAAGGTGGCTGTGTTAATTTAGCAGATGAGTCTTGTATGACCAATGGAAGGGCTTCTGTAAACTGTTATGCAGTACCCTGACAAAAACACGGTCTGGGCAGACGGTAAACAATGGAAGAAAGTCTGCATCAACAGAATATAATAAAAGAATCAGCTGCCAAATCAAAGACCCAAATGTCTTACACACACAGGCAAGAAATAAGCCTCATTAACCTAGTTCCCATTAAATGGAACGCTGTCCTAGCACTGCCAGCAAGAAACGACAAGGTGAACCTGGATTCTTGCACTTCCAGATGGCTGACAATCTGACAACCAGCTGTGTAGCACTGGAAATGATTGTCTACTCGACTTGATGTG
The DNA here is from genome assembly GCF_000699245.1 of Pterocles gutturalis. Taxonomy (NCBI): domain Eukaryota; kingdom Metazoa; phylum Chordata; class Aves; order Pterocliformes; family Pteroclidae; genus Pterocles; species Pterocles gutturalis. The sequence continues at coordinate 2,264 of NW_010106786.1, read as the reverse complement.
CTGCCCTAACAGGTGTTTCCTATATCTTCCAAACCAAAAGGTAGCTCTCTGGAGTCGCTCCACCAAATCCTCCCTGTGAGCTGTCAGTTAAGACCAGGTTTTTCTAGATTATTCTAACTGATTATTAAATTAACATAGCAAGTTCCCAGCTGAGGCAGTAATGTAATTTAGCAAGAGTTCTATTATGATGAAAAGAAAAAAGGGGAAAAAAAGAAAATCACTAGATCCAGCACATTTAGTCAAATTAAGGTACAAGCTTGTCAAACTTCTTGATATTGAGTAATTAGCAGACTTTGAAAGAAAAGCCAGTTATTTAACAGCCAGAAAAAGTGCAAAAGTACTTTTGAATACTCAAAATTAAATCAGAAGCTGTTACATATACTTTACTAAGTTTACATAGCAAACAATTTTTTAAGAGGTTTCAGTAAACATTTTTGGGTGTCTTTTTCCCCCCTCCGTAAATCAGGTGACTGACATTTCAGTTTTGCCTCACTGTTTTTAGCTCATATTTCCAATGACACCACAGAAATGGACAATCTATTTCAGTTCCAACCCACAGAAGGATGGCTGCTTTACAGTACCTTCCTCTAGGTAGCACCCTGCAGTTTAAGTGAGTATCTTACACCACATACTCCTGGGACGGGCATACCCTGAATACGGTAGGCTGTAACCACTGCACTGGGACACAGGTACTCACGGTACTTGCTCTGCTTAACAGGCCAACTGACATAAAGCTGTTCGTAACTCACAGAAAGGGCAAAAAGAGTGGACAAGTTTGGGTGCTTGAGGCTTTTTGTTTTATTTGGAATTAAAGTACTGCTATAATTCATTTATATAAAAAATTAATATTTAGCCTGGTAGCCTCAACCTTGTATGAAACCCTTCAAAATGAGGTGACCTATTATGGCAGCTCTCCCTCATTTCTATCTCAGCAGACAGGATAATGAAGAAGTCCATCTGACAGAAACCAAATTCACACAAGGTCCTGCTATGCCTATGCTCCAATGAGAGACAAACCTGTTAGTGGACTTTCTTTACTAGCTTCAACATAATGGAAGGTATTTATTCAATCATCTTTAATATTAGACATTTCCAGTATTGTAGGGGTTGGTACATAGCATCATTTTATAACCATGCAGGGAGACATTAAAAAAAAATACTGCCTGTCCTTGCTTCCCATCTGCATGACAGCAGACACAATCCTTTGGCAACGAAGGAAACACAAACACAAGCACATCAGCAGCAGAAGTATATTTATGGAGCCAGTCAAATGGGCTGCCAAGCTGCCTCACACCAAGGGCATCCTTCTGGAGGGCACACCGCTATGCAAGGAGAAGGGTTCAGACCCACCTCTGGCCCAGCGTGGCTGGAACAAAGCAGAAAGCTGTAAGGTCCAGAGAGCTGAAGCGCGTGAGCTGTGTAACTACTTACACGCTCTGTTCTCACTATTAGAGAACTTCAAGTTTCACAGCTATGACATTTTTCATCAGTGCCAAGAAACTCTGACTTCAATGACAAATGAAGGTTCCCAGCTACTGAGAATAAAGCTCCTTATTAGTTTTTCTCCGTAGGACTGCAATTAATGCAGGTGTGTCAGTCTGCACCTACCCTTCTGGCACCATGGGGAGCTGCCCTCCTTCTGTACCCTCCATTAATTGGTCAGACCGAAATATTGTCAGTGATTCTAGAAACAGAAACTATTCATCATCTGTACAGAAGGTTGGTTGATATGAAAGTACAGCTCTGCTCACTCCCACAGCAGCAATCAAACTTCCAGACTTCACTTAGGTCACAAGTAAGGTAAAGTTGTTTGCAAACAGCTAATTGCAAATGGGTGAATTGCACCAGCAGATAGAGAAGAGGGAAGATTTCCAATTGAGAAAGTCTTCCTAATTATATAGATACTAGCAGGGCAACAGCAGCTCGGACAGTGCATAAACCTTGTATTGAAAAAAAAAGTTTTAAACCCATGTCAAATTTAGAAGACTGGCTATTCATAGAATACAGCCTAGGCAAAGAGGCTCCTCCACACTGCACTGGTAGCTTGCTCATATCGGGATGAAAGACTCTATTCTATACAAGCAACACGTAGGACTGATAGGCTGCGCATATCTTTGGGAGAATTTATGCCAAATGCTTCATAAACAGCAACAACAAAACCTGAAAGCAGATTAACATTTAAAAGCTAGCATGTGAAATGACAAAGGAGTCTCTCCCCTATTATTTATCTTACTAGATAAATACTAGATATATATATATCTAGT
>NW_010106785.1:41970-107667 GCF_000699245.1 Pterocles gutturalis | reverse complement strand
AGCTGGGCACAGCTGGGCACAGCGGTTCCCGGCCGAAAACCACAGCCCAAGCTGAATGGGTAGGTGGAAGAGACATAAGGTTTGGGCCCGATGTAGCCAGAGGCGCAAAAAATCGTATGAGTAAATAAATGGTGGTGGTGTAACAACCAGGGACACGTTGCTTGACGGGAGAGGCAGGAGGAAATGAGTATTTCCCTCTAAATCCACACAGAATTCATGTGGCTGAAAAAGAAATTAGAGTGAGGTTTTCTTAGGGTGGTTAGCTGGAAAAGGGAAAGAAAATGACAACTGAATTAAATCTGTTTCCTGTCATTTTTTCCACAGCCATTAAGAGCACTGCTGAAAAACTTCTTTAAGGCACTTCACTTAAACAGGATTTAACCTGATGTTTAAATGAGCTGCCCAATCAAGGCCTGGAGGGTACTAGAATATGCTCTCTGGAAGTGTAGTCATTATACTCTGTTACATTTGCAATGTTTTGCAAATGCCTGCTTGTCTAACCACATCTCCTCACATAAAATGCATTTGTAGCATAACTGTAGTGGGGAAAAAAGGTCATAAATATTGTACCGTGCCTGACCAAAACCGATTCATTATATCCCATTCCCTTTTTTAGTGAGTGTGAAGTTGACCCTGTTGAAATTAACGGGTTGATGCTTTCACAAAGTGTGTGTGATAGATAAATCAGATTATGTAGAGGTTGACAGGGCAGTTGCTTTTAAGAGAGATTTTTGGGTTTGGTGTTTTGATGCTGAGAGCTTTGATGATATTCAATGCACTGGTAGCTGCAGTACTCCTCTGACAGACCCACTATGTCGTTAGAGTCAGAGTAGGCTGGTGGCTGGCTTGCACAGCATAAAAGAGCTGAAGGCAGAGTCTCACAGATCCAGACAGCCCTGTGTTGTGCCTAGAGATGAGATGCTGACATACCTCTTGTATTTCTCTGATTGCTGAACTAGTCTTAGCCACAATTTTCCCATGAACTCAGAACAGTAATTCTGGCATATGCATGAATTACTAATAAGAATTTGCCATCACACTGTATGTACAAGGCAGGACCCAAATTTATCCAGCAACAGAATGCAGAATGTTCAAATCACCTTTTTAAACAGTTGTGGTTTAGCCTAACCTGGACTGTAAAGCCACAACAATTTTGTCATTTTTTTCCAGCTCCTTCACAGATCTATCCTCATAGAGCTACCAAGTGATACGTGGACACAGTGTGTCTCCACGCTCATGCACATACACCAGAGTTTTATCCCTTCTTCGTACGTTAAGCTTCATGCGAGCTAAGAATTTGGCCTTCTATGTATTTCTGTATCGGCAAACAGAAAATCTTTGTTAATAAATCTCTTCTATATGCTGTGAAATGCTGGAGGATCTCCCAGCTCATTGCAATTATGTGTATTTTAGATCAGAGAGGCGATGGCTTATGCTTGGAGGCTCTGCCGAGAGTGTTGTGTGTTATGCTAGCGACGCAGCTTTGGCTATGAGCCCTGATCCAGAGCCAGTTGCAGTCAAATAGTCAAAGGTCATGTCTACACAGCATAAAGAAATTATAATTGTAGCTTGTCCTAGAATTACCCTTGGTAGTTTAAGCCAGCTAGCATGAGAAATAATAACACAAGCAAATGTACAGTTGAGAGCTACCAGAATACAAAAGTCTCTACTGGGGGTTGGTGATGCCTCCTGGAACCCATCTCCACACACATACAGAAACCAGGTCCATGTGACATTTCTACCCAGCACTGGGCCATCAGTGACACCTCTGTGCCCCACGTGGCAGCCCTGGCCCGAGGGGTGGCACCACCCTGTGCCCAGGACGCTGTGGCCTGGAACTGCCCCTTCCCTGCCTCGGCTCCCGCTGCAATCCCCCATGAATCACAACAGGCCTTGAGTGCCAGAACAAGTGTCCCGACTGCCCCTTGTCCCCAGATCAGGATAGGGCTGTACACATCCCAGCTAAAAAAGGCCAGCTGCTGGAAAGCAAGCATTGCAGCATGGTGCCAGCAGCCGTTAGATGGGGGGGGAAAGGTCTAACCTGCATAGACTGGAGGAGGGCAAAATCTTAAGAATGTGAATGAATTTTTAGAAAAAGAGACAGCAGGCACTTAAGAAGAATAAAAAATACATTATTCATATCTATTTATATTTCTGTGTATAAACATTACACTTATTGTACAAAAATTAGTGAATATATGTATGTGCATATATGTGCACTTAAAAAAACACATTTAGATACAAATTAATATGCTTATACATATATACACATAAAGATATAGAAGTAATGTATTTAGATGTCTCTATAAATACTTTGCAGTATTTGCATGATTTTTTAAGCTACCCTCTGTATTTTAGGGGTCTGGTCTTTATTTCAAAGCATGTACATGCCTTGTATTTTAACAACATGGGAGCTCCTCTTGCAATAGTGAGAAGCAGAAAAATAAAAGTTGGTGAACTGGATTTCTCCCATTCCAGTGTCCAAACTTTCCATTTTAGATGAAAGTTACCTGTTAACATCTTTCTAAGTTACTGTTCAGAGTGTATTTTGTTATAATTTTTTAATACAATGGCAATGGCTTTTTATATAATTATGGAAAAGCAAGGGGATCTCATACTACCACTTAAAAAATACAGAAAGATCATATATTTCTGCAGCACCTGCCTTAGAAATCAAATGGTGTGACACAAAAAAAGTCACTCATTATTTTAGGTGAATATCTGTGAATCCTGTTGAGTCACCCTGAAATTTAGGGGAGGGGAAGGGAAAGGAAACAAAGAGGCAGAAAGGAAAGAAAACAAAGAGGTAGAAGAAAAGAGAAGGAAGCTTTTACATTGCTGACCTTTCTTGAAGGCAGACTTTCAGCAGATCACTTTGACCTCTCTCCAGCCTATCTGTCAAGTTGATTATTTGTTCTTTCACAGTGCCTAGAACAATTGGAGGGTAAGGGTTTGTTTACTCTTTTGCATCATATTGAAATCATTTACTTTTATAATTGTGGACAGCTGCAAAATTAGAGTTAGGGAAGAAGACAGGAGGAAAAATTAAGAGAACTGCAGAGAAGATGAAGGATTTTAAGACAGGGCACCAAACCATTTTAATTCTTGAGATCATGTAACAATCTCTTATTGAACACTGAAGACTGTCATATAAGTTCTGTAGCTGGAAAGTAAACTAGTGTTTTAATCAAACGTTTGTTTCTCGCCACAAGAGTAATAAACATGAGCAGATACGTTTATTTTTTACCCAGACTTTTATCAGAATCAAAAACTCAGAGGAGGGGGAGGGTTTCTATCGTCTCTGCCTGATGTAAGACATGTAACTATTTAGTAAACTTCTGAATATCTCATTTAAAATGTCCTGGTCTCTGCTCTTAGCCATTTTCTGTGTTCAGTCCTGTGTAAACCCTTGCAAAGCAAAACATAATACCCTGACCGATTTTAAAAATGAACAGGTTCTTTTGCAAAATCTCCTCTCAATTTCCCAGAGTTGTTTGTGGTTTTTTTTAAAGCCACAGGTTTTTTTTCTTCTGAGTATACTACTATTGTTTCTATCTTGTTGCATTGTTTTTAGCAGAACACTGTTTTAAGAACAATAACCTAACATTTAGGAATAATAACCCTAGTGCCTCACGTAGGCACTGCTATTCTTACTCACAAAGCCACACGTCCTGTCTGTGGGAGTCACAAAAACACAACACCTAAGAATGACCTTCAGAAAATAACAAGCATGTATGATATTTTCTCAGTGTTGCCACCAGGGGTACTGGGTCTTTTTTGATCCAAGTTTGATACCTCTGTATTAGCCTTAATAGCTATATGTTTCAGAAGCTTTCCAATTAGTCGTGTAAATCTTTTAATAGCCAGGGCACTTTTTGCTTAACAACACCTTCGGTAAGAGGAATCTCCTTTTGCTTTGAAATTGCTACTTGCACTTTCATTTCATTTGCCCAGGCTTTTTTACTAGAATACAAAGTGAGCAATTGTTTCCACTTGCTACCTTATCTTTCCATAACTAGAAAGTAATCAGACTGGTTTATGGTTTTACTTTTTATAGGAAAAACAAAATTTCCCCATAATATGCTTATAAATATTTTGTCCAGAGAACTTTTTTCACGAGTTCCTGCGCAAACATAGCTATAGCTGGGATATATACTTATGTTTGAACACCTGTCTATAATGTCCCTTTAATCAGCGTCTGAGAGTGCAGTACTAACTTATGCCAAATGAATATTTCAAGATTTTTTTTTTGAAGTGCTCGTTCATATTTGGGTTGATTTTCCTTTTCCTCTATTCAGAAGAGAGGACTTTGCAGTTCGTGTGCATGCAATGTGGCTTGTCAGTAGTCCCCTCCTTCTAGCTGCTGACACGTTCTAATTTCTGGTCAGGCCTTCAAAACAAATCACAAAAGTCTGCGCAAACATTTCATTTACTTTATTCACAGAGCAGGTATATGAGAACACTAAAGCTATGTGCCCTTATTGATTGGGCTTTAGTGAAATCAGAGTAAAAATTCATGTACCTGATGATTTTCAGACAGCCGCTACCACAGAACATTTCACTGATGGATGTCACCAAACAGGAGGTCACACCACAGCACATGTACTCAGCTCTGCTGGGGAGCGACTTCATTTGTATGCAGCAAGGTTGGTGAAGCATGGGGCTGCCTCTGGAGGGAACAGTCAATCCTGCAAATGTTTATGACACTGCAGACTAGTCTGGGGAAGTTTACCTTGCCCTTGTCCATGTTAAATGTTTTGTCAATCAAGGTCATCTGGTCAGAGCTTTTTTGGTGTTTCAGCAATACCAGTTCATGGAGCAAGGGGGTGGAGGGACATCAGAGAGTCTCATAGTGTGTATCATGGAATATCTTTCAGAAAAGCCTCTGAACCAGGGACCTGAGATTTCTGACCTCAGTTTCCAGGAATTGCTTTGGACAAACAAGAAACCTTTAACCTTTCTGTGCATTGCCACAGCTTAAGAAGAGGATGCAGATCTTCCCTCTCCATTGTTTGGAGTATGGTCATCTCCTTAACGCTGTCTGGTGTACACGGGACCCTGATCTCAGCTGGGTCTGCAGACATTATTTTACAACATGTTGAATAATGAACAAATCTTACTGAATGTTTGTCTGAATAAATTACATGAGGTTAGGAAAGGAGAGCTAGATTGATGTTTTCACTGCAGCCTTGGTAGACATGAAATCTGAGCCTGGATACTCCACATCCCAGACCTTGTTCCTGCTCCATTTTGCGATGGGCACCATAACTTCTTGTTCTTCTCTTCCTTCGATTTTGGCAGTGCTGCTTAAGTCCCTGTGAGCCAAATCCTTTCTTTTCAAGTTCTTATTTTATTCTTTTAAAAATCATAGAATACCTCAAATCAAAGATTTAAAAAAAAATCAGATAAAATTAAACATTTTTATTTAACCCCAAGCATTTTTTCTTTTTCAATTGCGGATAATTCTAAAAAAAAAAAAAAAAAAAAAAAAAAAAAAAATTTGGTTCAGGTGGACATCAAATTACTTGGGGATTTTTCAGAAATGTCAGTGGTGAATCAGAAAAATCAATTATTTCCACAGGTCTTTTCTTAGCTCTTTATTCATAGAACCTGCACGTCTATAATTCCTTTCTCTGCCTCTTTCATTTTATTCTTTTCTTACGCCTGTTCCTCTTCTCCCAAGATCATTTATAAGAAGAGTCATCTCAGGTTTGTATTTTCAGATGTACTGCTTGTTATCTTACAATCTACAAACAAATAAAAATCTTTTGTGTTTCCTCTGTCTCAAGGATGTCATATGCTTCAGAACTGAAGCCACAGCACCCTCTTTTAAATAGTTTCAATTACAAGGATGGGCTACTTATTTGCGTCTTCATTTGTTGTTCTCCTGAGAAAAAGAAGCAACATTTTTTTAAGTTTTATTGGTTTTTGGTCACCAAAAAATGATTTTTCTGATGAAAGACATTCAGATTTTTATCTTTTATTCTTCTGTAAACCAGCAGTATTTTTCTTCTGCTGTACAGAGTGACGTAACCAGCCATACCAAGTGCCATGATGAAACTGAGCTAGTAATAATGTCTGAAAAGAGCAGCATATATAGGGAAGTACAGAAAAATAATGACAATTTTTATGAAGAAATCATAAATAGACAGCCTGTGTGTGTATGTGTGTGTGTCTCTTTTAAGACATGAACTAAATCACAGGTTTAAATTAGTACAGATCTGGTAGAAATGAGCTGAAAAATCATCCCCACATTTTATAAGTGACCCCTTATGCGTTGACATTAGTGATATTTTGCCGAGTATGTAAATGTACTCAGGCATCCATAAAGTCAGAGGGGTTACTGCCACGTGAAGCCTGTCCTGGCACAGCCTGGCATGTGCAGACCAGCAACACCCCAGTGCAGGAGCTGTACATGGGTGTGTGGGTAGGGGTTGCAGCATAGAGACAATGATTTTGGCTGGAGAGGGGCCAAAACAGCAAAAAGGTACAGGCATTCGCACACTTCTGTGGAGACTGTGAGCCAAAAGGAGCTGGTAAAGGATGAAAATGTGCTCTAGGACAAGGGGCTTTGAAGAGAGGGGGCAGCAGGGCTGAGGAGAGGGACATGCCTGAGACAAGTTTTACCACTGACTCAAAGCCAGCCATTACACCACACTTTGATTAGTTTATCTCCAAAACAGCTCTGGCTCCACAAGTTAGGCTGAAGTCCACATTCACAGCTTCCATTTTCTATGTGTGAGTTTTGTAGGCACACAGCTACACTAAGTCTGGGCATTTGGATATCTGCCTGCTCAACCCTGTCTGTTTATTTCTCATTTGGGAATAGAAGCACCAGGTTTGCTCATGGAAATAAGTGAATGAACTAATTTGCAGGTGCAATCTTAATGTATTCTTAAACTGCTGGCCTCTTTGCCTTTCCCAGTTCAGTTTTATAGTGCTGTTTTGGGGTTGGGGTTTTTCTGGTTTTTGTTTTTAAATAAGGAGTCCAGTATGTCCCTTAACTGATATCTCTTTAATCTCCCAGAATCTTTTCAACTGGACTTGCCCAATGCTTAACACTGGCAGGGAAAGGGGAAAGCAGAGATGAAAGGTGCACGAGGATCATTTGACCATTGGCATTTGGTTCCAAACCTCAGAGTAAATGTCTATATTCTTTGTTCTTTCTAGTAATGTAACTTTCCAATCATGTAAAGTACAGCATGCCAGGAAACTTTGTAACAGTTAATTCATTTTTGTGCAGTTCCTGACTGCCAGAAGCCAAGGGAGCAAAGGAGAACATAGTGTAAGCCACAGTTCACATGGCTATGCTACAGACCACGAAGACTGTTGATTGATGCAGTGTGAGTTTACCCTCCAGGACACAGCTGAGGTTATTGGTGGGACAAGGAACTGAAGATTGTGTTGCAGCTATTGGCTTCATTCATGAATTGTTAATGTAGAAGAATAAAAGAATTCACTCAAGGCAATCAATTTCCCTTTAAAAATACAGCAATTCACCCCAAAAGAGTGAAAGAAGGCTTAAGTGATAAATTGCAGGAATATTGCTTTCACGTTTGACACCCATTAGCCCTGTTTTATATTGGGAAAATAGTATCATTAAGCAAAGCAGACAACGCTTTACAACTATTAGCTTATGAAAAGATTCAGCTACTACATAAAGATAACTTATTATATAGGAACATTTTCCAAAGCCTTTAAAGGATAAGAAGCAAGAAAAGTTGTCTTTGGTAGTACAGGTCTTCCTCTACATGCTTCCACCAAAAAAAGCATGTCTCACATCTTTAAGACAGAACAATCAGAGCTATTTGAGTTGAGGCACTTAATGGGAAGCTAGATTACCTTAGCAATAAATGCATATGCCTTTATGAACTGAAGAAGTTGCTGTCCTCCTCAGAAAGCATAGGAGTGAAGTAATTACTGCGCACTGAGTTCCCACGGTGAAGTGCTAGTGACTGTTGTTCTGCCCCAGGAGCAACCATGGAGCAGCTGTAGGGTGGTCAGTGTCCAATTCTCCAGGGTTAAGGGCCAAGCTAAATAGTGCCACCTTCATCCTTGCCAGCCTTTTCAGACACAAGCTGAAACCACTTTCACCAGCAACTTTCATCCCATAGTCCTTTTCCAACACAGATCATAAACACTCACTCACTCTTACAATACACTATCTTGTAAGCTGTTTAAGCAAACAATATGTGACCGAGTTTCAAAACCCCTGCCAAACAAGCCTTCTTCCTAATGTCCAGAAACTGCTGTCCTTTATATCTCCATGTCTAATTTGAAGCAGATAAGATCGACTTCTCACCATGTTTTATCCATCTGCAGCATGTCTTCCCACCACATTATACCCCAAATGTCCCTTAGAGAAGGAAGAGTATAAGGCTGATAGAGAGGGGGCAGTTCATTTTCTAACCTATGCCCTCTCCATTCTGAACAAAAAGCATACATGTCTATGGAAACCATTAGCCCTCATCCCATGTGGCAGTTATGTCCTAAAACAAGGCGCAGCAGTATTGTAGATGCAAGGATTTGTGAAAGGAAAGGATGAGAAAAGCAGGATGGTGAAGACTGCATGAAGCATCAAACACAGGAACAAGAAGAGTATTCAGAGCAAGGGTTAGTTTTTGCACTGAGTGCTGGTTAGAAAAAAAGACTTAGAGCTCTCATCCTTGCTGTTTCTTATGCTTTGTACCTGCTTTTTGAACTGTGGATACTTGACTATAGTTTTTTCCCCTTACATTGCTCCAGTATTGGGGTTATTTTTGAGGCAAAAACCAATATTTTCTAATTCCCTGAGAATTTCTGTTCTAGCTGGTGCCAGACTACGAAATGGAAATCACTTGGGATAAGGACTGATCCTTACTGACACTAAGCAAAAAAAGACCTGCAAAGACCTTGTTACTGACTTGTAAACGTGGACAAGGAAATGCCTTTCATACAGCATGCCTGATTGACGTGAGCTTGCACCTCTATTCTGCCAGCACCCTGTCTTCCGTTTCAGCAGCATTAGTTCAACCCTCACTTGCCCAAAGATCTTTCCTGGTCTCCAGAGTGGACTTCAGGAGCAACTGCTCTTTACCATCTGCTCACCAGAAAATCTTCAGCAGCTCACTTTCTTCCATCAGTTCCTCCTTCTTTCTGTTTTCCCTCACTTCTCTGGTTCATTTTCTTCTTTGTCTGTCTTCCTGATCTTCAGCAAGCGAGAGCTGTCTGCCCCGAGCATCACAACAAAGTTAAGTGCAGAAGAAAATCTTTGTACCCAATCTCACATCTGAGACAAGCTCCAGCAATCAGGGGAGGCTGGGAAAAGACAGCAATATTTGTTTTTGTTATTGATCAGTATTTCTAATATAAGGATACCTCAGCCTCTCAGTCAAGACAGATATTTCTTTGAGGTAGATGCAGAGTTTTCACCTAGTGAGAGATTTTCCCTGCCTTAAAACTTTTATAGTCCAATAGGCATGACATACTATCCACATTTTGTATTAAGAGTGATTTGCTCCAAGAGCAACACAGAACCATAAATTGAAACCAGTTCTTCTCAGGCTGTATCCACTGCCTCAACCACAAAACCAAGTTTTCTGACTCCTGCAGGCTATTTAGCAATTGGAACTCAGAAATATTTCACAGTCTCTTTTTCTTAGTACCTGTAAATAGGGTCTTACTGAATCCAAAAGGGTTGTTTCGTTCTAGTGATGTTTGTAACTTTGCTGTTTTGTCATGTTCGAATTCAAGCTTATATACCACTACAGCTTTTCTGTGCTAGATAAGAATGCACTTTTTCCTCACTACTAAACTATTAAAAATGTTTAAAAAAATCAGGTCCAGAAGTAAATGCACTCTTCTTTCAACTGTACTGCACCAACTCAAACATGCTTTGCTTACCTCCTTTTCATACCTACACCACAGAAGTTGGTGCATCATACATTACGATTGCTGACAGGTATTTGCAAGCATGTCACTTTTTTGTAGGAATGCTTTTTTTGTCACTTTTGTAGCACTTTTTTGTGCTAGAGCTTCTTGGTAATAAGGAAGGGTGCTACTTGGACTTTCAGATGCCTGTGTGTGAGCAGCACTTTTCCCCAGCCAAGTATTCATACAGCTGTGCTGTAAACTCTAACTCTTACCCATGTCATTTTCTCCTTCACCTTGCCCAAGTTTTATTCAAGTTATCCATAGATTGTTCTGTTCTTCCCAGATCAAGGGCATATATTTTCAGTTGCTATTTGATTGGCAGCAAGAGTACTATTAGGTACTAAACAACCTAAAAAAGTAGGTCACATAAATTTGCAGAGTGTAGTTTGCTGAATACCTGTGGAGAATTACATATCATATGGATTGCTTGCAAGCATCTTTTGCCCACGTTGTGCTTTAGAATGTTTTGGTAGATGGAAATGTTCTTCTAGCAAAACACCCTTCATACTTTCTACAGGACTATCCTGATGCTAGAGATAGTATTCCTTGAAATTTGAGCATCAGCTGGGAAGTGAGAGAAAATGGAAGAAAATGACTTGAGGGCCAAGAATATAAAAATGATCATGGAAATAGATACAAAAAATGTACAGAAAAATAAGTGATTTCGGATTTAATTTGTGCATTTTTTTTTTTGTCAAATATAGTTAAATGGAAGCCAGGAGTAACTCTCTCATCTTGTCTTCTAAATATTTCCATAGTCCTCACAGTGCATCAATGCGAGCAATATACAGGGCCAAATGAAGCCCCAGCCTAACACTGCTGATGTAACTCCAAATTCTCAGGTTAGACAGAGGCAACATTGTGCAAAAATCTATAGTCTGTGTAACTGAGGCCCCAAGTTTAGGTACCATAATGGTCTCTTTTGGCCTGTGAACCTTTGAAACGATCATTCCACTTTTTAAAGAAGATTCTTAAGAATCGTGGGGTCATTGCATTAGGTTACAGTTGCAGCTGTAAAATGACCAGTAACAAACCAAACACATTCCTTTTCTCTTTTCTGAAGCATGCTTCTTATGTTGCAGGCACTGCTTCTCTCACTCATTATAGTGAGATCCCTTATTGCCCAGCATTGTACTAACTCTGTCTGGTCTATTGTATTGTGATAACACCCATTGTATTGGGTTAGCACCTCCTTGGCTATAATAAGTATGAAAAAAAATTCAAGGTTTAACTTGTCAAATGGAACTTTTCAGTGACTTACTAAAAGAACCCCTGTGGTATTACAAAATGCAGGTTTTCTGTCATCTAACTAAAAGATCCCCTTAGAAACCACCATTTTTTTTTATGTGTGTAAAGACAATTTCTTCTAGTGAAACTCTTTGATTCTTCCCTGAATGAAATCAAGTGTTTTAAAACTTTTTGAGGTGCCCCAAAGGCTCGCTTCTATACTATGGAACGTGAAAGACTATGAACCTCTCACATAATCGTCACGTAGACACTTTGCAGTGTGCTCCTGGCAGCAATCGTTCATTACATACTGCAGGCTTTCATAAAAAATAAAAAAAAAAACTGAATAAAATCAGGGAAGAGAAAACTGTGAACTGTATCTTTCTTGATCATGAGAATTTGTGGGAAGAAAAGCTGGAGAGAAAGCAGTTGGCAGAGATTGTTAATGAGGTTAAAACAAATCGTTGCTGAAGAGTTCTTAATGAAACAGAAGAAACAGAAATGTGGAGAGCGATGGCTTCCCTGTTAACCTCCTTCAAGCAGATATACCTTAAGTGTTGTTGTCTCTTGTACTTCATAAGCAAACAGTAACATTTATTTCTAAGAGTGGAGCTCATAAGTCAGCATTCTTTTCTCTCCCCTTACATCCCTGCTTGGAGCACTGTCCTCCCACCACAGCACATGAATTACTGACAGCAAAGTAGTTGCTGGAAGTGAATCAGGTCCTTGGACTGTCTTCTTACGTATTTTCTGTTTCTCCCTTTTCCTTTATCCCTTGTGCTGTAATGCTGAGGTGAAGCTGGGCTTTTTTTCCCTTTGAGAGTCCCTATGGCAGCCTTTAACATACGTGGTAACCAGCATAGCACACACACAAGAAAGACAGGGAATGCTTTCTGCAAATAACTCAGCTTTGGTTTTTTGGGGGGTTGTTTGGTTGATTTTTTTGTGGGGCTTCTTTTGCTCATTTGTTTATTACCAACACCTATGGTAAACACAAGACCAGTTTCACGAGCAGTTTGGGAAGACAGTGCCTCTCATGTCTTTGTGTGAGTGCATAAAGGAAGGAAGGGAAGGTCAATGGCAAACTTGCTGTCACAGTGGCACAGTCAGAGCGCCACAGGAGGTAGCAGTGGTACCTAAAGGATGGAGTTCCCCTTCCATTCTTTGGACAGCTAAGAGGAGTACTCATCTCTCCCCAGTTTTATTCAGTCATCTTCGTAGTTAGTACAGTATAAATCCCCATGAAGCAATGTAAATTAGTGAGAGGTTTAGAGAACCACAGCGTGGGCTGTTTAAGAGATCAGGGAATCATCTGAGGGATATTGTGCTTCTCATTCACCTTTGAGTTCAGGACAGAATCACTGTGTCTATAGTGCCACAAAGCATGAGACAGGCTGAAAATGGTGAGAGATGTTAGAATAACTTTTCTAGATAAGAAAGAAAAGCCAAGTGGGAAAAACAAAATATATTCAATTCAGGGGTCTTCCAGAAGTGCAAGACTAAGAAAAAGAAAATACCTGAAGCCCTCTTGTAGTGTTCTGAAGGATCCGTGAGAAAAAAACAGAAAAGAGTTTATTTTTTGTTTGTTTTTTTCTGCATTGTACACATGCTCCTGGCTTCAGATAAGAGACTGAAGTAGACACCTTTTTCCAGCCTTCTCATGAGAAAAATTTTAAATGGGCTTCAAAATGGAAGAGAAGACTTTTCTGTATACATCTATCTTGTTTTATTCTGTGGCTTCAAATTATTCTCATTTGTTTCCAGAGTAGTTTTTGGTGTGTATTTATTCAAAGTGTTTAAAACCTTTCTATCTTCTTTTGTTTACAAGGGCAAATCCAAATATTTTTCCCCAAAACAGAGAGACAAAAATAAACTACTTAATCTGAGGTAATAAAACAGACAAAATATCACCTGTGTGATCCAGTTTAAATCCCTTTTTCCCCCATGTTATTTCAATCTGCCTACCGAGTAGATCTAAGAGGGTCTCTGTAAAAACAAAAGGTTTCCAATTAAGTATCATTAGTGGGACAAAAACACCTGCTTTGGGTCGAAGAGCTTATAAAACTCCAGAACACAACGAGTGACAGTGAGGGCAAAGTGTTATGACAAGAAATTGAACGGCTCCCGCCCTGGGAAGTCCAGCATCTCTTCCCTTTCTCCAAATCAACCTGAAGCTGTTGTCAGCGCCTTGTGTGCCTCGTGCTCTTTAGCAAAGTATGCTCCCCTTATCTCTTAGAGATGGGAAGTACCCTTGTGAAAAGCCTGCATGCTTCCCTGAACCTGCCCTTTCATACAGATCCCGAAAGTCTTCTCCCCACACCTTGCACCACCTTTCATTGCAGGTAGCTCAGGCCAACTTCAGCAACTCTTCTTCCCACTGCTTCTGAAGAGGCACACTGCCTCATTTTTCCTTTGGTCATTGTCCTTGGCATTTCTCACAACCAGAGGTCCACGGGCTCAGTCCAGGCCCGTGTTGAAGATGTGTCCACAGGTCTCACCCTTCCTGTGAAGAAGAGGCAATTCACCCATTAAATGGCAACAAACTCCCATTTGCTGTAACTTCAGGATGAAAAGGCACACCATTTCAAACCCATTGCTAAACTGCTCCTTGGAGACAGAGAAATGTCTCTAGAAATACCTTTAATGATCTTCATTTCAATATACTTTGAACCTGCTGCTTCAGTAATTATCTTCTTCAGTGTTAAGGTTGGCTCACATACCTGTGCTTCCACGTGTAGTGTAGACAGCTCTATAATTTTAGAGCCTATTAACCACTAACTTAAAAGTCTATGGTAGTTTTATTTTGTAAATGCTTTGTGAAGGTTGAGCTGATAGCCTATTTGCTTGTTTTTCTTTTTTTCTTGTTTCCCAGGTGACTGGCCCGGCTTTTCAAGCTGTACTGTGAGATCGGTTTCTTTTCCATGCTTCATTAAGACAGAGCATTTGTTTCCCTCTCTTCAGACATTGCCTAAGTCTTGGTACATGCACTGCTGTCACTCCCTTTTATCTTTTTCTATACATTTCCCAACACGTTGGGTGAGTGGAAATTTACGGATGGAGCTGCTGATGTGCTTTCATGTAGAGCATATTTTCTTTTACAGCTGTATGTCTCATATTTTAATTTGCCTTTGTTGTTAGCAGCAGTTACTTTTACGCCTGGAAGACGAGCTGTTCCCACACTCCTCCATAGCTTCTCCTAGCGACATTTCTTTGTACATTGGTTGGTGAGGAGAACTGAAAGGTTATAGGGCTGCTACCTTTCAGAAAGACACTGAATTATTTAGTATCAACACTTCTACCTAAAATCATAGCATCCTTTGACTCCAAGTTCAACAACGGCACTGCCATCATCTATTAGAACAATGGCTTGAGCACACTGCTGCTACGGAAAGCCCAGGAGCTGCCTGGAGAGCTTAAACATGGACAGAATTCTAAAAATCTTTAATGCTTATGAGTAATACTTACACTGAGAAAGAGACTTGAGCTTTATAAACACAAAAATCTTCTGTTAAGAGTCACTGCTGTGTTAATGGGCAGTTCTGTTGTAACTCTGTGTGAGATGGCAGCCACAGGCACCTGTGCTGAAGAGTAGTTAGCTGCCAGTGGTGGCTAGACCAAGAATGCACGTGGTATAGGATGTCTGTATAACTAGGTGAAAATTAAAGTAAACATATATGTTCAAATGTCTATATTTATTATACCTTACAGGATTAGATGCTACATGTATTTGTAAGTGCAGAAGTACAGAATGGAATGGTAAAGTTGACGTTTGCTTCAGAAAACTCACAGATATGTGAATCCAAATAGTTTCATTGGCTGTAGGAAAGGTCTTAAATCAGTCTTTAGACGAAGAGAATGCCAAATTTCCATTTATTTTTACTTCTTCCACTCTTCATTTTAAGTGTCACAGCATTCAGAAATTCTGAGAAAATTAATAGGAATGTTTGAATTACGTACTAGAATGTTCTTACGTTTCTTTGTGTTTTGCAGCATAAGCACTCAAGTATGGGGTTCAGGGACTAATAATCAGTTCAAAGCAATTTAGTTGTTAGAAAGCCTCTAGAAAAATAAGAAGGTAGCACCAATGAACGTCTTCCTATGTAAAAAATTTTAAAATATTGGGTTAGATACACAGCTGCAGTAAACTGACCTAATCAGTTTATCACAGAAGAAATTCATCCTGTGAACGAATCACAAGTAAATTGTCTGAGGAGAAAGGAAAGCCAACAAGGCAAAACTGTAGAAAATGTTCATGGAATCTCTCTGTCTTCATTGCATTGCCTTCTCTGAATAATTTTAAAAAAAAATGCATAATTATGTCCAATTTCAGTTTTCAGACCAATATAGTTTGTTAATCAATGCAGGAATTCCTTGAAAATTAAATTCAGAAGTTGGTTTACTAGTAATTTGCCTTTGAATGCCAAGAAAATAACAATCTTCTGAGTGTTTTCTCCAGATTTGAGTAAAAGGAAATGAATGGATGGTCTCTGAAACAAAGTCTTAAAGAACTTTTTTAAATGTTCTGAGAGGTACCTATGACAGAGCAGATTTTCAAGCCCTATTCATATCAAGAACTATTTTTTTCCTTAACTGAAGTTACCGTGATTACTGAAAGAGCAAATTAGTGTCAGTATATACTAGATATAACCCCAGTTAAAATCTGTGAGTAGATACCATTAATTTTAGTGCAGGGTACAGAGGGTAGTGAATCGGAGTCTACCTTTTATTTTTGCCTATATTCATACTGAAAAGCCTTGAAAATAGAATTGGAGTAGTTAAACTTTAAGACTGCACATACAGTGTGGGAGAACAGCATTTGTAGCATTCTGGTCATGTTAAATTCTTCCTGCAGCAACAGACAGTCTTTTTCACAAGTTAGAGTTGTTCCCAGTTAAATGGGTAAGAAATTTTTTGTAAGATGGGAGAAAATGCATTTGTGTAAGAGTGTAAGACACCAGTCAGCTGAAAATTGTAGGCCTAGATCTGCATCCAGATCCTATGTCTCATGGGTATAGGAATTTTTCCAGTCTTCATTCTTTATATTGGGTAGAATAAATCAATTCTTCGTAGTCTTAGCTAAAGGAGTTTTTAAGAGTTAGTTTGTCCTCTGATGTTTATGGACAATGTGGAATCACAGCACTGTAGTAGATCTTACACTTCCTTGATAAGCAGATATGAACATCAGTGCTCCATTTAATATTTTAAACTATAATTGTCTTATACAGAAAATGGGATTATGATTAATACATGCTGTAATGGAAATAACTGTGTAGCAACTTTCTTTCAAAGTAATGAAACATATGGTGCTCAATTTATTACTGAACTAACTCTCACATTAACTTAAAAACAAAATAGTGTTCTTAGTTTCATATTTTTATTTTTTTTTTTTAGTCTTTGGAAGTCATAGTCATTGATTTAATAGTGGTAAGTGCTTTTGATTTTTTTTTTCTACAGTAAAGTCAATGCCTTTTGTTTGAACTGGCAGAGTGCTATCTGCTCCTTCCTTGGGAATAACACACTACTTATCTTATCTGACCCATGACCTAATGTCACAGTCACCCAGTGCTGCGAAACTAAGGTATCACACATCTCATGTATTCTGTACTGAGAGTAAGTTCATACTGAGCTTCCTCCTGATACCATAAACTTATCTGATCCTCTGACACTAGAAAGTGATGATCCTGACCCATCATGTTCTTGTAGTGGTTTTGTGGTATAAGGGAGTAAGTCACTAAGGTGAATGTCTATAAAACAGAAAAATAATCATCTTTTACCTGAGCAACCTGATCTAGATTAAGGTGTCCCTACTCATTGCAGGGGACAATTGGGCTAGATGACCTTTAAAGGTCTGCTCCAACCCAAACTGTTCTATGATTCTATGAGTCTATGAATATTGGCTTCTGGGGAAGTGCTTTCCCCTTCATTCATAAAGAATCTTGCACATTTTGGGTAGAACCACAAGATAAGTAGCACTTTTGAGAATACATTATATATTTGTACAACTCCACACTTTATGAAAAAAAAAAATCAAAAGTCCAATTCGTTTCCTAGGAGAGTCTGAAGTTTTACAGCCCTTGGCCTGCTTGGCCTGATGGAAAGAAGAGGAAAGACTTGAGAATTTTCTTCTTTCTAAGATTCTCCCACCAATGACTCAGGCTCTATTCCTCTGAGAGCAGAAAAAATCCTCACACAGGATTACAGAGGACAATGGGCCTTTTTTGGAAGTGGCAACTTGTTCATGCACTTGCAGTGCCACATGCAAAAGGGTTGTTGACACCAAGTCTGCTAAACCAGGTGTGCTCCCTCTTCCTGCCATCCATCCTAAGTCACGTGGAATGGCCTGGGATTGCCTCAACTGCTTGCTGCAGTGCCCACATTTTATACAGTCAGAGCACATCAGAATAAACATTACACAACTATTTTTCCCTCTGGACAAGTTACTAGCCATGATGGGTCTAACCAAGCATGGAATTACAAGCAGTACTTCAGCCTATAGGAGAACATTTAATGCAGTGCAGAGAGCTCTCCAGTGTCCTTATGTGCAGTCACCACTTCACTCCTGAAGTGACTGAAGTGGAGAGGTGACAAGGCTAAATTTCAGGCTACCTGATTTCCCGTCAGTACCAACGCCACAGCAGCTAATCACGCTGTGACCATGACGTCTAAGTTAGGGTTAAGATAAACTTGGAGAAGTTATCTTCTAGTGCAATAGAATTACATAGCAAACACCAGTCCTCAAATATGACGTGACTCAGATCTCAGATGACAAGTTTTCTGACATTTAACCCTACTGAACATTATACTGAAAGAGGAGGAAAATCCTGAAGCCACTTAACCAGTGTGCTTGCTGATGAGCCAATTGTGATAGCGGTGACTGTGAACTGTTAGGCTTCAGAATGTGTTTTCCGTATTTGAATGAAAATAAAACCCTTTGAACATCTTAATAAAGCTAAGTTTTATCAAAACAATCTCTTTGCAGATTGAGAATGTCAGAATTGGATTCCAGACTCTTCTTTTCTTAATTTTGTTCTTTTCCCTGGAAACGATGGGCAAATCCATGCTAGGCTTCAGGTACAGTCCCGCTGACTGCTTCGTTGAAATGCACAAAGATGTGGCTTTGGCTTAACAGCAAATATTAACAAAAAACAAATTATCAAAACAAAATTCTACAGCTATACTATAAATCTGGACCAACAGCATCTTTCAAACCATGCATACTCCAAAAGCTAGGCAAAATATAAATAGCATTTCTACCTCTTTAATTTTGCAAACCTTGTATCCAATTCCCATAGTTATCACTCTGTTGGTGTTGTGCCAGCATCAAACTGGGATAACAGCGGGAAGCTGGGCCTGTTCATTTCTCTCTAGTAAAAGGAATAGACATCAAAAAAACAAAAAGCACCTTTTAAAGCAAGCTAATGTAACAAAATCCCTTTGTGAATGTACTAGAATCAGCATATGGCAATTTAGCCCAACCCAGAACACATTCTTATTCATTAGACAATGTCCAGAGTCTCCAGAGAGAATATCAAACATTATCTTGGAGTCTATACTAAAATAGGAAATGCTGAATATTTTGAGAAAAAATCCAAGGAGTGAATGCTAAATATTAAATAGGTGTGAATATTTTTAAATTATTTTTTAAGTAATGTTTCTTCATCTTTCAAAATGAGGAAAAATGAAGGCTAAAAATCATTTAGCTTAGCCAACTGATCATACCTATTTTAACCTGCAATGGTTGCTTGGGAGTTGTATTGCTAATCTCTGCTTTGTCGTTAGGCACTATATTAGCAGGATGGAAATGGCATCCCTGCACCATAATTCAGCAATATGAATACAGAACAAGGAGAGTGCAGAGCTATCGGAGGCACTACAACAGCAGATAATAAGACTCTGTTACTCAAGCAGAATGTGTTATGTAAAGACAATTGCAGTGTAGAAGCAATAGCTCTAATCAGGTTAATTAGGCTGTATTCATGTTTCATTTGCGGTGCAAGTGCTCTGTAAATTCAAAGCAGTCTACTCATCTTATTGCACTCCTTATACAGCCATCGTGCTCTCTGTAACACTCAACACTATATATTTTCTTCCTTAAAAAAAAAAAAAAATCCCAAGGTATTTCCCATTGCTTTTTAAGAATTCTTTTTCTTCATTGTTGATGGTTTAAAAAAAAAAAAAAAAAAAAGAAAAAAAGGAAAAGATACTGGTTGTATACAAAGCCCGTGTCCAGATTAAAGTTCCTTCCTCTGCAACTGAATTAGGCACTTGTTTGTGGAGGGCTTGTTTAATTGCATTATATTTATTTTTCATGTATTTTCTTGCTCACTAACAGGACATGTTGAATGTTTGAGAAAAATCATATTGGCTTTAAAAAGTGTGGCTCTCACCTTTCCTCCTTTTAACCATTTCCTGAAAGTGACAGATTGCCTGTTTATTCCCTCAGAGCTAGCTGGAAGGACATGTCTACTTTGGAGAAAGGATTACAGCCCAGTGCTGTGACCCTCAAACTCTGTGTCTCCTCTCTACTTACTGAATTTATTAGGTTGTCTCTTTAAAGTAATAATGGGCACACTACACTTTCTCCTCACCCCCAAGGAAACAAGCCTGGGTAGAAAGGAGTCGTTAAAAAGAGAGGAGACATGCTGCAGATGAAGAGAACATGGCAGCATGCAATCTTAATTATTTTAGCTAGCTGTCTAGCAATCAACTGTTTACATGCTGTTTGTGAGCTTAGACTCAATGTACCCCATGAAAAAAAGAAATACAGTATTTTCACTACCTAGTGCATGTTTCATTTTATTTATAAAGCCTTTTATTAAACTTGAAAAATTTTATAGCTCCATTTTAATACGTCTGTGTCCCTTAGACATTATTTCAAAATGCTGTTAATAGCAATGCTTAAGTTAATATTCTCCCTTATACAGTTCTGTAAATAAGATATATACATATATATATTCTTGTATATTCTGTCCTATGGAAGTGTGGCTGGTTGGGCCACACTGCAGAGGTCAAGCTGCGGTGTTGATGAGTGATGCCAATAAAAGCTGGGTGACCGAAGCAGGAGAGTTTTGCATGTTACTCCTTACAGTGTAATATTGCTGCTGTGCTTGTATTTCCATTCTGGCTGAAGAAAACGCGTCTCTTTGTAAGGCATTTCTAACTACATTTGACAGTGCGTATGTGCCAAACAAGGTGTGCCACTGAATTTCTCAGGGAGCGCAAGCATATCTCGTCATATCTCACACAAGTTAGTATCCTAGAAGAAAATATCAGGGAAAATTCACGTGCACTTAATTTTTCGCCATCTGAGCCCACAGTGAACCAAAACACCTATTTTTAATCTCTTGTAACAGTTCACACATCTACCATACATTTTCAAATATTTTACTAGACACACATTTCATTTCAAGGAAGATCTGACTACTCAGCCGATTGCCTACCTTTCCCTTCATGAAAGAAAGCTACGTTATTAAAATTCTCATGACTTCTGGAGGTATCAGTAGCAAAGGTGCTCAAATGAGACAGGCCTGGCTTGATTTTTTGTTTTCCCCTCTTTTCCCACCCAGCATGGCCATGGGGGACAGCAGAGCAGAGCGGCCGTGCGGCTGCATCCCTGACTCCAGCTCAGGTGTACTGGCACCACAATAATAAATTTCTTTATTCCTCAGTCAGGTGGCATCACTCCAAGTAAATGAAGTAATCGTGTAAGGGGATTGTTTGATGGGGCCTGCAGTAAATATATTCGCAGGCCCAAGGGTAGAGGCCTTGGGACCTGTGCTCAGGTTTTACCCTTCTCCTGATGAATAGCAACAGCCGAGAAAAACTCGTTCTCCTGGAGGACATAGTCTAGCTGCACGACTGTATGCATTACTTGCAAGTATGTTGTACCTTTCATAGCCTCAAGGAAACACCAGATATAGATTCCTGAGCTCTTCTTCCTGCCCCTTCAGTATCCCTTGTACCCAGGTGGTTTTTTGATGTGATATTTAATTTACCATTTTACTAAAAGACAAATGTAAATTCAAAGAAATGTTAAACACTTACAAAAAAAGAAAAAAGTATAACTGAGATTAGGTTGCAAACTCCCTCCTGACTCAGTTTTGCAAAGGATTGATTGGTCTAAATGTTATTATTACAAGTGGGAAATTCTATCTCTTTCCAAAGAGTGACAGCGGCCAAAGCCCTGCGAGAACCACTGAGAAGGACCTGATGCTCCCAACTCACTGAGATCCTTCTGAAAATGTAACTTATTTATTAATTTCCCTCCTCTTTTCACAGTATAAACTTTGACCATTAAGCAGAAGCTAATGTCAAGGTCATACTGGCAAAATTTGTCTTCCCAGGCGTGGGTAACCAGATGTGCTTGGAAAGACAGCCATGGTAGGTGCCATGGAAAGACAATTTCTCTTTGCATGTCTGTGAGCTCTAAGGTATCTCAATCCTAAATCTATGAAATCAGACACAAATTTTCCTCTAAAAGTAGAGTTTCACTGTGGCAGAGCAAGGTGTGTCTCCAAAGCTGTGACTCAGCAAGAGCAAATTATCAGGAGACTGAAGACATGATTGGAGGAAAGCTAAATTATTTCAGTTGTGATTGAGGAACTATTTTTATTTAATTTTAAATTTTAATTATTGTTTTACTATACAACTACAATGTGAAGAAACGGGGGAAAAAATAGCAAGCAAGGTATTTTGAAAATGAAATCTCAATTTCATGTAGAAAGTAAGTTAGTCGAAATGAGGTGGTTTGAAGTTGTCAGCATTCATGACCTCAGAAATGTTTAATTTTTGGTTGATCAATACGCATTCTAAAATACGCTTATTTGTCAAACCAACATGCCAAAAGAAACATGTGATAACACATGCCTTTATAAAAGAGAACCCAGCAGGTTCACCTTTACTTTATCCCCATCATGAGGGGCTTGATATTAGCCCTGGTTTTAACCCTGGTGGGTAAGTAACTTATCTGTTTTGATAAATTTAAAATAATAGATTGAGGTAAAGGTTTCAGAATCAAAACATAGTTCACTTACAAACATGAACTTTACCATTTCATATAAAAAATATTTTATGACAATTTTTTTGTTGTTTAGGGAAAAAATGGCTTTTGGCTATGTGCTGAACTAGAAGTAAAGTTAATTAGAAAGAGTTATGCCTTATGTACAAGATGAGATATAGCCTTTCATACTAAAATGCATTAACATTTTGGGTTTTTTTTTTTTTTTGCTTTGTCATTTCATTACTCTTTTTTTTTTTTTACTTCTCTTTCAGGGAGCCAGCATCTTAATTACCGTAAGTAATTTTCCTATCAACTAATATAATTATAATGAATGAAATTCAAAATAGAATCTGAAAAGTATATCAATGTTTAATATAATTTTACAACATCTAATTTTGTTCAGGTGCAATACAAAAATGAACAAATACATCTTTTTTGTTCTATACATTCTAATACAGGTACTTTAATATGTTCTGTACAGTCTGTATAATGTTTTATGGGAACTATTTCTTTGCAGAACCCGATTTCAGTGAAAACAAGGTTTACACATTTAATCATGAAAGCATACTTCTCAGTGGACTTCCAGAGAAAGGACTTGCAAGAGCTGGAATAAGAATAAAAAGTAAAGTGGAAATTAGTGGTATTGGGCCAAAACTTTGTCTTATTAGGGTAAGAAAATGTATTCAATTTGAAAGGTAAAATTCTCTTCATACTTGACTTTTTTTTAAGCTTTTGGGAAGTAATTAAGTTTCATGATGTGTTGTGCTTACTCAGGGAGAAAGTAACTAACACTATTATTTTTTATTCAGTGCCCTAAATTCTATTTGCACTTTGCCAGGTAATTCTCAGCTCAAGCCAGCCTTGGGCTTGAAGGATTTCTTCTGCTTTGTGGTCAGGGAGACAATGGAATGTAATTTGAAATGCACAATAATTTATTACTGGATCAATCCAATTGTTCCAAACTGTACAACCTAGGATTATTTAATCAACTGATTTCGTAACCAGCAAAAGAAAGGCAATAAAACATGTGACAGTAGCTGGATGGCATTCAATATTTAGCATAATTAATGTCATCTGGTGGCTTCTTTTTCTGCAGAGTCCCAAATGACATTCTTTGTCATCCTCAATTGTATATTTTTACTGCATGCTGAGTAATTACTAAGAGTTCTGCTTATGTGAAAAACACTTTTGCCTTTAACAGAAGCCTATACGTGCTTCTAATGAATATAATGAAATGCAACTGCTTTACACAAACTCCACTTAGTCTTCTATATATGTGGAAGAAAAATGATCTTTTTAAACGCTTTTATTTGGCAAATTGAAAACTGCAGATGAAAAAGACGGGTGACTGTCTGATAAATGCTTGTAAATGCTGTAGCCTTCCAGCCTGAATTAGCCTTCTGTTATTAGGTATTTTTATAAGTTCAAATTATAATAAATCTAGACAGGAAACATTGCTTTTCCATGACCTTTGAAAATGAATGGATGGATTTTTTTTGCAAAAAAAACAAGGAAATAAGAGCCACACTGCTGCACTGGTGAGTAGAAAGCTTCCCGGACAAAGAGGAGGCAGAAGCAGTCTTATCTTCACCCCACATCCTCCCCTATTCCTGTCAAAACAGCTCTTGGTGTGCCAGGGTGAGTCTTCACCAAAAATCGACTCCTGTTCCCTAAAACCTTCCAATACCATTTCACCTGCCCTCATGCATTTGGGAAAAAGTTTCATTTTCAAAAATAAGTACTGAAAGAATTTAAGGCCAGAAAAAGAAGAGAAAAAAAAATAATAATGAGATTTTGGGACAAGTTCTAAGCAAAAGGTAACGATACGTTTATTCCCTTCTGCTCTGGGAAAAGTTTATTTTGCTGCTGTTATATTTAAATTAGACAGTTTGGAGGGATGGTTCAGGGAATTAATCTTTCATCTGTAGCCTACTAGTTCGCATTCAACCCAAGCAAAAAGCCGTGTTCCCTTGGCGGTTTCCAGCTGACAATTTTTTCATCACAAACTCACAAGTAAGAATTGCCTGCTGTGTTCAAAACCTAGCAGCCAGAGTAAGTCCTGACTGGGCCCTGAGGGCTGGGGAAAACTGCCTCGCCCTGACCCTGCAGAGCAGTCCCAAACCTGCCCGTACACAATGTGCCAGAAGCATGTCCAAGAGGCAGCATGAGGGATTTGCTACATAACAGCCTCCTCTGCAAGCTTCAGTTACTGGGGCTGGCAGTGATCTCCACCAACAATAACAAAAATAAATATGAAAGTGCAGTCTCCAGCGATTTGCTGTATGAGGATTTAGTTTGTGTGGCTTTTTGAGAAATTAATCTGTGTCTTGCATCACATCACCAGCCTGAGGTGTCAGAGAAAAGTCTCTTTAAATTGTCAAAATACATAGAAGGGAAGAGTCCTCTGAGAAACTAAGCTAAACATACCCCATTCCCATGGGGTGGAAATCATTCGAGTTATGCATAGTTTCGCACAACTTTCTACTTGCTTCAGTGTGCCCCCAGTTGAGGCTGGAGCATGAAGTGCAAAGCGCGGTTGGGGCCAATGCCTGAGCCGTCAGCTCTGCAGAAAAATGTGCAGGGAAGGACAATTTTTGTAATCTGCTCTCCACTGCTCAAACTAATTATGACTATCTGGCTGTCCCAGCAGCCATGTTGTTAGTTTCTGACTGCTGTCTGTGCTCTCTGACCCCAGCGAGGGAGACGGCAGAGTTCACAACAGGAGTTAAATGATGCTTTATGCAACATTAACTTTCTCCTGCAATTTCCTGCAGATCTTCCATACTACTTTTAGGTAGCAACCTGCTTCATGCAGCTCTTCTCTAGCTCATTTTTTCATGCAAGTCAACCTTTGGTAATATGGATTATCTATGAAACAGAACAGACTGCAGTGACTGTGGAAGTATCACAGTCATTTGCATTACTCTTTCCTTTTATATACAGAAACATATATATCAATAATAGCTATGCAAAATTACAACATTCAAATTTTACCTTTGAAGAGGCTTTGAATTATTTAAAATTGTGTTTTTGACATGAGTAAAGATCTAGATGCTTATGTGCATGGAAAAAAAGGGAAAAAAAATGAAGAGGAATTATGTTCCCCCTTTGTTCTAGATTCACTCCATCGAAGCAGCAGAGTACAATGGTATCTGGCCTACAAGCTCATTCTCCCGATCACTCAAACTGACCCAGGTGCTAACCGGGCAACTTAGTAATCCCATCAAGTTTGAGTATAGCAATGGCCATGTTGGAAACCTTATGGCTCCTGAATCTGTCTCAGATGATGGCCTGAACATCTACAGAGGGATTCTGAATGTGCTGGAGATAAGTATGAAGAAGATGCAGCATTCATACAGCTTACAGGAGGTGAGCTTTTTGGTTTGGCCATTGTGGTTGCTTTGTAAATAAATAAGCCTTCTCTTCAGATTCTTCTACCACATTTTCTGAATTCATCCTTGACATAAACTTCACTAACAAGAAACACCTCAGCTTGGGAAATCATGATTAAGTTGTTCTTGTAGGACAACATTTGATGGAGCTGTAGCTAAACAGGACAACAGAATAGTAGATTTTTAATCTGACTGATCAAAGTATTTCAGAAATTGCATTTGCAGTATTAGACCCTTAGAAAATCTTGCTTGTGATTCTAGAGAAAGTAAACTACTATGAAAGCTGAAGCCTACATAACATTTGAATACTGTATTAAAACAAACTTAAACATACAGCACAAGATTAAAGCTAAAATAACAGTAATTTGACTTTTTTTACCAATCATATATACTTTAATCTCTTCTAGCTCCTCTTTTAGGAGGAAAATATGTATGCCATGACATTAGTGTAATAGCTTTGACAGTTGCAGTTGATGTTTTGTTGGAATTTCCCCTGTTTTTCAGGTTTTAATATCTTAGTCAAGGTAAATAATCTGATATTACCAATCACCACAGAAATTGCAATGCGTTTAGGTTTTGTTAAACCATATTTACAGTTATTAGAGTACATTCAATTCAGAGATCAGCAAAACCCTTAAAATTATTATACTTTCATGTTATTTTTATTGAAACTGCAGACCGGAGTAACTTTAATTCATTTTTATTTTTATGTAAGTAGAGTTGTTTCTGGGATATTTTCACACTGCTTGTTCCACATAAAAACCTGGGTGGTGGTGTTCCGTATTCTGCAGCACTATTTTCTCATATCTAGTTTTACATCTTCATTCTTTCTAATTCAGTTAGCAACATGTCCTACTCTCACTGCTGAGCAATATATGTGACTTCCCCTCCAAAATCATTTCCAAGTTTTCTTTGCTTTTCCCAGGCAGCAACCGATTAATGAGTGTTAGCATCCTTGCTTGGCAATCTCAAGTCACGCTGTAAAGAAAGATAAGTGCTATTAGTCCCAAAACCTGACCTCCAGAGAGGTTTAAAGGACTAACCTGGGAAAGTCTACATCACATCCTGTAGGGTGTAGGGTAAGGGTATCTGAGCTAGCCGTGAACTGCTCTCAGCTAGAAAGTCCAGCTAGGCAGGAGGACTTCATCCCACTGAGCTTGGTGGGTTAGACATTCCCATGTAAAGTCTAGATGTCTCTGCCACACCCTGCAACCTGCAGAGCAGCCCCACACCTGTGTTCGCAGAGTATAAGTCTTTCAGAAAGCTTGAGCAATTTTCATTTCTAACCCTCACCAAAGGCACAGTGTCTTCAGGAATACAGTTAAGCTAAAGATGAAGTGGGTATGTCTTGCCTCCTAACCACCACATAACCACTTTGCTGTTCTGACATAGCCCAGAGCTGCTCTCTGGAGTGGCTATGCTATCAATAATAATAAAAAAATCATGAAAATAACCCTTCCTCCTAAAATACAATCAAATATTTTCCTCTCCAAAAATTTCCTCACTGACTGAGGAGATTTAAGAGCTCTTATAAATATATATGCCTGAAATATTACTGAAGATCTGAGCTAAAACTGCAAACTCAAGAAAACCCACAATCAAAACTCAGCTATCCTGAAATTCTTTTTAATTATTGCTGTTCGTATTGTGACAGATATCTGATATTGCAGGGCATGTTCCATATGCATTTATAAGCTGTCTATAAAAGCAAATTTTAAGGGCAGAATGTCATCTCCAATCTTAAAATACTTTACTGTTGAGATTTTATTCTGACTGATCAAATTATTTTGGCACTTTTTATTAATATTCCTCAAATCATATTTCATAATCGACAGCTCTAACTGGAAATTGTTACTCACCTTTTCTGAGGCTCCAAATCTTATCTCAGTGACACTCTTGAGAATTTTACTTCTCTCACTGAAACTCTAATTTGGCCTACTGAAAACCTGTACATGTTAAAAACAGATGAAAGTAATGATCATCCCGATTTTGCTTCTGGAGAGTACCGTGAATATAAAAACATTAATTTCTATCAGGAATTTTGAAAATGCAGAATTAATCAGGAAAGTCCATGTGGGGAATTGATGAAGCTTTGCATGAGAGTGAACTTCTCTGATCACATTCTCATTTTTGGCAGGCTGGGATTGGAGGTATTTGTAACACAACGTACACAATTCAGGAAAACAAGAGAGCAAACCTAGTCTATGTGACCAAATCCAAGGACCTGAACAGTTGTGAAGAGAAAGTTGAAATTGTCACAGGTTCAGCATATACCCATCCATGCCAGACCTGCCAGCAGGTAACTTACAGTGGTATTATGTATATTTCTTTTATATTCTCATACAGTGTGGATGCCAAATGGCTCTCTGTCTCTCACTTTCTAACACTTAAAATGAAAGAGTCAGATCTGCTGTATCTAGTTATCAACATTTTCCTTCTGTATGAAATCAGATCCACAGAGCAGCAGAGGTCTGGTCTGCAGACTGTCATGTACTACAGACATACTTAACTAGCTTAAACTAGCTGGCTTGGAAACCATTAATTGTTGGCATGAGTTAATTCACCTACTCTGTTGAGTAAGAAAGCCACACTGTCCAGTTTCTGCTATTCAAGATAGGTACTGCTGCATCTTATTATAATCCTGTCTTTGAAATAAGAAATCATGTGGCTTATACTGCTGCTCTCCCCAGAAAATGTGTCTCCTTCTCAAGGGAATAACCAATTACTTACATTTGGGAAGGGGAAAAACCAGCTAACACCTCTTAGCAGTAAAAGTAATGGAGCCAGGCAGCATGCCTGACCTCTCCCATGGAAGTGTGCATGCAGAATTCACATAAAGCTCTCGTATGGACAATGAACAAAAAGTAGCCCTGGAAAATAAGTGGGTTGAAGACGGTGATGTAATAGCTTTTAATCACAGAATTTAGAAGTTCAATGACTTTCTGTTTTCTTTGCTTCTTTATCTTTTTATGCTATAGAGAAACAAGAATTCCCAGGCAACTGCTACTTACAATTACAAAATTAAATATACACGGGATGAAGCTGTGATTACACAAGCTGATGTTGAGGAAATCCACCAGTTTGCACCCTTCAACGAGATAACAGGAGGAAATGCTATAGTCGAAGCAAGGTACTGTACATATGCCTTTAATATAACAACTAACTCATCGTATCAGTAACCTGGTCAAACTCCATAACTGAAATAAATCCTTTATTTCCACAGCCTATTCTTTGCCAGTATTTAATTACATAAAATCCCAAACAGTTCATAAAAACAACCTTCACTGTTAGTTGTAAACCTGAAGCCTGCACATCACTATCCAAATATTGTTAGCTAAACTTGGCAGGGTTTGACTATTTTATTTCTCATAGATATTTGATTTATGTCGTAAAAGCCAAAACAAATGTAATTCCATCTGAAAAATTGTGAACTAATATATTTGCAGTAAAATACTTTGAAAGGCAGTTACTCACTGAAGGACAGTTCCCTGGAAAATAATAATGCAGTAAGAGACCCTGGAGACTAGTTCACAAGAAATCTAGATAGGACTTTGGTTTCCCATATACTTCCTGAGTACACTGGGCTGCTGCAAATCTCCCATCAAAACAGTTTCTTTATAGAAAATTGGGTTTTATTGCAAAAAGACTGGGCACAAACCATATAAAGTTCATTTGCTTTTCCACAGCAAATTCTGCATACTTCTTAAACAAGTCTGGGACAAAATGAGAACATGGCTGTCTAAGAAATTCAACCCCTGCTCATTTTTAGCTTAAGCCCCAAAACTTTCAGTGTTTGAAATATTTTTCATCTGCTTCAAAATCATGTATTGAAAAAAATTTTAGTTACCTGCTTTAGTGATGGACTCTGTAGACAGGGGTGCCCCACTGAAGAGGGAGGCTTTTTGCATAAGGTCACTGTACAGAAAATATGCCTCAATCCCACTCCAGCTGCTGTAAGCTTGCATTGCTCCATTAGCTTCTGCAAGAATCTATTGGTATAATATACAGTTTTGGAAACTGCAATGACAGAAAGTTCATGTCAATAAGTCACTGATTAATTTCATTAATATGATGAACATGTTCCGTTTGGCTAATCAAAAAAAAAAAAAAAGAACAGTAAAGGTGAAAGTGGCTTCACTATCTCATGCAATCAAGGTGAAGATAGATACAATTGTAGTGCTTTTATCAAATTCTAGGTTGCTGTGTGTGAGCTTTAGTCTGGAGCCAATGGACTTTTACAGATTTAAACTCTCCTTCTGCAAGCTTGCATGGACTGTCTTCCTTCCTGTTCTCCCTCAGGTATTGAGCCCCAGAAAGGGTAGTGCCTTTGCTTATCTGCGTTTTCTTTAGATCTTTTGCATTGCCTGGCAGATGGAGTCAAATATAAGATAGCTGGGAAGACATGGATATGTCACCCAAGTCTTCAGAAGTTACTTCCACAATGCACTTTCTGTGTTTAAAAAAAAAAAAAAAAAGAAAAGAAAAAAAAATAAAAAAAATCTAACATCAAGGACTTAAAAGATTTGGAGCTGAGTCTTCAGGCTTGTTCAGCATAAGCCTCTTGCAGCACCTTTCAAAGCCAAGAGAAGTTTTATTATTGTTTCACCATTTTAATCCTGTCTTTAGTATTCATTTGCTCTTCTCTTTGGAGTATAACATTTTCCCATCTATTCTAGGCAGATATCTCTTCCCAAAAATGATGAAGATGAAGACATAATAGATTCATCATGTTCTGGAAGGGGGGAGTTAAATCTGTCCAAGTGTATCTGATGTTATACTTTCTGGCCCCAATGCCCTTTCAATAATATTGTATAAAATTTCAAGACAGAAAAAAAATCTCTGCTGATTCTGTAGCGATTTCTATTCAAATTCCAGTGGCTTCTCTGCAAAGCACTTATATGCTATTTTCTGCAGCAGTTCTCTGCAATCCATACGGAAGGAGTGGACAGAAATGATACAGAAAATCATCACAGAGATTCCAAAATAAACATGCCAATTTTCTACAGAGATTTTGAGATACTGTATAGTACAACAATATTGCTTTTAGAATGTTTTCAGGTGTTGAGTACAAGTGCCTAACTTTATTATAGTGTCCTAAATTACCTATTTTAAACATAATTGGTGGAACAGGATGCATCCCTTTAGCTGAAAATATAGCAAAGAGAGAAAATATTTACAAAGACAGTCTCTCATTGGAATTATTCTTAATAACAAAGGATGAAGGTTTAGTGCTCCTTGAAAAGTTTCCAAAAACTTGAGTGCTTTTGCAAAGACTAGTCCTAAATTTATCTGGCTCTTTCTGTTTGGGAAGTCCAATTTGAAACTTCATGAGAATCTTTTATCTTCTGCAGTCCCCAGGATATTCAGCTTGCCAGGGAAAATGGGAAAGGAATTGTAATAGTGCAAGTAAAAAGATTGTAACTTTTTTTATTGTATCTAACAATTTTAAATTCCTTTTGAAGTTTCCAGGAGGTACAGACACATAAGAGCTTTTATGAATTTCTTACAAGGTTTAAATTAAGTGGTAATTTCTAAAACAGTTTCCCATCAGTTATTTTTCTCTAATGTTTAATTTACTCCTTAATGCACAACACACAGTTCCTGTGGTCTTCGAGGCCACAGCTTTCCACCTCCCACTTCATTCTTTCATTCTCAAGCCATGTTGTTTCCAAAGGAAGCCAAAGGTTGGCTCTGAGCTGAGCCCTGCCGTGTGAGCGCACACCTTCTCAGTGCAGCTCTGAGCATCATGTCCAAATGTATCTATTTGTAAATACCTTTGCCCCTCAACAACAAAACCCTTTTGAAACACTTGTAGTTGCATTGCAATGCAGGGAGGCAGAAACACTGTTCTCTATTTAGTTTGTACCCTGCATCTTGTGATGTTATCTCCCTGGTTCCTCCATTCCAGGCAGAAACTTGCTTTAACTGACGTGCAAAAGCAGATGACAGAGGTCCCACCAAAAGAATTCCAGAATCGTGGGTCACTTCAGTACCAGTTTGGCAGTGAATTGCTTCAGCTTCCTGTCCATTTATTCAGAATAAAAGATGTGGAAAGCCAGGTAAAGTTCAGCCTATGGACAGACTCTTTGCTGGAGGCTGGAATCTGTGCGTGTGGAAAACAATGCATGTGAGCTTTGTGCATGTTAATCTTCCTGCAGATAGAGGAAAGCCTCCAAGACCTAGTAGAGACCACATCTGAACAGCTTCCCAGCGATGCACCAGCAAAAGCCCTCAAGCTTATGCACCTTTTCCGTGCAGCAAACGAGGAGAATTATGAGTCAGTGTGGAAGCAGTTCTCCAGCCGGCCAGCCTACAGGTACAAGCAATATGAGGGGTGATCCTTCTGCTGAGGAACTCTGTTGGAGACCATCTGGAATGACTATGTTCAAGTGTAGGTCTGGAAAATGGTCTTTGCCTTTCCCACTACAGGCGCTACATTTTGGATATAATTCCTGCAGTTGCCAGTCACCGTGCACTCAGGTTCCTGAGGCATAAAATGGAAAGGCAAGAACTCACCAACTGGGAAGCGGCTCAGACGGTGCTTGTGGCTCTGCACTCAAGCTCGCCAACTCGGGACGTGATGGAGGAAGCAACAGTAGGATTATCTAAACACTCTCAAATTGCTCTTTACTGATTTTAGCATGTCTTGTATTTTTCCCTTTGACAAGATTGCAAAGGCTTTGAAAATATAAATGTCTTCTGTCCTCTAGTGAGGCTGAAAAAAGTTTATTTCCTGACTGTATTAAGGGGAGGAGAATGCAAATCAAAAGGGCAACAATGAATCCAGAATGAAACAGGAAAGGAAGAGTGAAGTACCCCTCAGTGACAGAGGTTATTGCTGCAAACAGTGGTTTCTAGTGTCCCTTTGTCCAAATGTACTTTATAGTTACATCAGACTAGATCTCTCACTGAGTGTCTACAAAGACTAGGGAGTAAGAAATAAATATTTGTTATATCCTGTATTTGTCCTAATTGACATAGCAGAATGGGTATAAATCAGAGATGATCTGTTGAAATCAAGGGAATTATGCCAATGTGGAGCCCACAGAGTAGAAAGTCTAATGATTTTTGCATTTTTTCCTCTTCTTCAGGGTCTAATCCTAGCCTCAGATGCAGGAACTTATCTCTGCCTACCCTAGGCAGAGACCATGTATCTCAGACTAGAGTTTTGCCCCCTATAAAAGCTGTGACAGCCCAGCTGTGACTGTGCAGTACTGCTCTGCTTTCTACTCAAGGAAGCAGTGGGCTGATGCCTCCTATGTTTATATGAAATGTTTCTGTCTGCCCAAAGTACTGAGGTTCATTCACAGCATATCTCAAGATTTTTGTACTTATAGTGAGGCAATTATAAAACAAAGATGAATATTTCTTGAATAAAGTGTGTTTTTCCATTCCGCAACTGGGTGATTTCCTCCTTTTGGATTGCAGCCTATGCCAAATTTAAATTTGAAACACTACGAAAGCAACAGATCTGCCTTCCAGATGTTATTTGGAATTACTTCACAATTGCATTTTCAAATACAGTGCTATCCACTGATTAACCATAAATACATTGATACAAAAATATCAAAAGCCCGGTTTTGCCTTGCATTCTACAGAAACATATTTTTTAATATTGTTGCTCTTCATTTAATGGTGGTAATGAACAACTGCTTTCTCCCCAGCTCATTGTGAAAAAACATTGCCCACGCTCAAGTACTGTACTTGGAAAGGTTTGCCATCTCAGCTACGCATCACTGTGCCACAAACAGTGCTCTTCATCAGACTCCTGCTCTGAATGTCTCCAGGTAACCACATTGTTATTTATCATTTAAAAGAGAAATTAAGCCTTGAGTTCTTTCTTCATTATTCAGAAACCTGTATTTCACTTCACTATCATGCTTCCCTTGGGGAAAGGAACCCCAGTTGGTTAAATACAGCATTTTTATCTTCAGATTAATACACAAAAGAGAGTGAGAGGAAGAAGCATATAATTCATAGCACTTTCCATCTGAGTCTGAGTGCTCTATTGCCAATTATTAATGCAGTCCCATAGCACTGCTCTGAAACACTCTAAATATAGGTATTTATAGATACTTTTAAATAAACTAAGTGACACAAAAGCCCAGGTTTTTGCCCAAAGTCATGTAGTCCAGCCATTTCCCAGACAGAAGCAGAGCCCAGTCATCCACACAGACTATAAGTTTTTAATAATAATAATACCCTCCCTGTTCTTCACTGCTTTTAATCAGTGGGCCTGAAAACAAAGACAGTAAATAGCATTTCCCCATTCTAGAGATACATGTCATGGATTACAGAGGTCAAGCAACTAAGCAGTAACAGAGAGGGTGTGGTGGGTTAACCTTGGCTGGATACCAGATGCCCACCAGGCCCCTCTATCACTTCCCCCTTCAGCAAAATAAAGGGGAGGAATAAGATGAAAATCTCATGGGTCAAGACAAAAGCAGTTTAATTAAAGCAAAGGCCAAGGCCACACACAGAAACAAAAAGAAAACAAAGATGTTTTATTCTCTACTCCCATCAGCAAGCAATGTCCAGCCACTTCCCAGGAAAGCAGAGGTTCAGTGTGTGCAGCAGCTGCTCCTGGAGACAAACACAACAACAAATGCCCCCCTCCTCCTCCCTGCCCTTGGCTGTTATGGCTGAGCTGATGTCACATGGTCTGGAACAGCCAATCCGGGTCAGCTGTCCCGGCTCCGCCCCTCCCAAGATGTATTACAAACACCCTGCTGGCTGCCCACTATTAATGCACCAAAAAAAAGTGTCTGTTACAGCTGAAGTTAAGGGCACTGCCAATAATCATATCTTCAGGAATCTTATTTAAAGGTCAGAAGAATTGAACTGTATCTCCCTTTTTGCACCTGTTTTCAACCATTAAATGGAGATATTCAAATAGCATTCTTGCAGGGTTCCCAACCGCCCCTGAAAGGCAGTGGGAACTACCTCCTAGCCATTGCTTTTTCCTTTAAAATTCTTACTTGATAACTTCAAGGCACAGTGAGGAAGAAGCTGTTCATTGCAGCTTTCTTGGCTATGCTTGTTCCATGAATAAAATGTCCTATTCATGAGGACAAAAAGAATTTGAAAATATTTAAAATAAGTGAATTGAACAAACTGAAATTATCAA
Source organism: Pterocles gutturalis (assembly GCF_000699245.1). NCBI lineage: Eukaryota > Metazoa > Chordata > Aves > Pterocliformes > Pteroclidae > Pterocles > Pterocles gutturalis. The sequence goes on along the minus strand of NW_010106785.1, from coordinate 73,010 downwards.
AGTCAAACCTCAGAATAGGCTGGGGGATGGGATGTAGATAAGAGCTGGAATTGAATTCAACAGAAGATTTGTTTTCTTTTTTCAGCTACTTCATGGCTTTGCAGGAGAGGCATTGAGCAAGTCTAACCCTGAAGATATTTCCCTGGCTTTGAAAGCCCTTGGGAATGTAGGACATCCAGCCAGCATCAAGCACATCAAGAAATTTTTGCCAGGATATGCAGCCGGTGCCTCAGATCTGCCACTCAAGGTCCACACAACTGCTGTGATGGCCCTGAAAAACATAGGCATGAAAGACCCCAAAACGGTAAGAAAACAAAGCTGCAGCCTTTGCACTTATGATAACCCAACACAAAGCTGCTAATCAACGATGGGTGTTGAGGGGAAAGGATACCTTTTTTTCAAATATAGCTGTAATTATTTTTTTTTAAATACTTAACCGTTCCTTAGTTGTCATGTCTTATTCCTTTTGACATTAACCTCTGGTATTTCAGACTGCAACAAAAATCCCGTTAAAAGGATACATTCATTACCCTGTTATTGAAGACAAATCAGTATTTCCATTGCAAACATTTATTTTCCAAGGACATTAGACAGAAAGCTATATTATTGACCAAAATGCATTTAGTGCTACTTTAACTTTAGTATGTGAGAGAAAAACAAAACAAGGTTTTCAGACAATTGACATTTAATACTGAGTGTCACATCTAATCGTAATTCAAGACCAGATCTTATTGTAAATAGATACAAGAGGTTTGCATCCTAATTAAAAATTTACAGACATTGTGTGGGTTTAAGTCATAAAGAGAACATTTAATAAATGTGACTTTTGTCCCTGAACAAGATAATGATTAGATATCACATACAATGGTTACACAGGCATACTCGCATCCACCACAGACATCACTTTACAATCATTTTCACCATAAAGCCATCTGCTTCTAAAAGGAAATCTTGCATTTTCAATATTTTTTCCTGATATTGAATTTTTTTTGTTTTATATAAGACTACTCAATATAAAAAGTAAAAGAAAAGCTTTCATTAACTATTCTACTAATCTGTATCTGTTTTTCCATTATACTCATTTTTTGCATATGACTCACAGTTTGAGTGCACATATTGATCTACAGACAATAGTGTGCCAGGGTATGCTTTTAAGCAAAAGAATAATGAAACAATTTACTAGAGTGCAGGAGTTAGATGAGGAAAAACAGAGGGGAAGGAAAGAATAGCAAGGGTAAGAGTTATAGTATTTGCTGGGTAAGAAAAAAGCCAGTTTGATGACAATGTCTCTGACTGCCCTTTGGCCCGGCTTTCCACATGTGACCTAGACCACCCATTTTCTATGCATTTTCTCTGGAAAAAATTTTATCTGGAGCAAGTAAATGACTATGGCCTGATTTTTCACTGCTCAAAAACCAGCTTAATGCCTTGTTTGCTTCCAGCTACATACCCATATTTTCATTAAACAGACTTAATACATGGTCTGTCTATTTTATTGTTTAATTTGAAAAGGCAGTAACATTTTAAAAAAGGCAACTTCATCCTCATCACCAGTTTTACCTTGCTATTTGATAACATACACAAATGAACAAAACCAATCAGGGTATTTCCAAAGTTGGTTGAAGTTTTCTGGATCAGACTCTCCTTTAAGGAGCGTGGACGTGTGCTGTCCTGGGCAGGACAAAACTGCACAGACAGGCTGCCAGAATGGTGTTACACCGTCCACGTCCATTTTGAAGTTGGGATCAAAGGCTTCAGTGCAGCTCAAGGGAACTGGAAAGGTTCCAGCACAAAATTCGTCTTGATACTGAATATTGCCAAACACATTGGTCACAAGCAGTACTGTGGAAATTACATTTGTTGCGTAAACTTTCAGTCTTAAGTTGCGTACATGACACAGAGATTTCTGGTAGTAAACTGTTTTTTATTCTAGCAGAAAGGGCTCCAGTAGATTAAATGATTAGAAATAAGGCATATCTTTATGGGTTGGGTTAAGTGATCACTGAAACCACTTCTCAGGTATGTGAAGGATCCATGAAATCTCTTTTAACTAGAGTGGTTATGCTACGGTTCCTTGGCTTCAATTGTGTAGGAAGTCAGACTACATTATCATAATGCCCCTCTGAGCCTTCAGACTAAGAAACCAGGAACACTGTTGCCATAATAAGTAAACAATACATTTTTTTTACTGCACTAGTGATGAAGAGATCATTCACTGGTGTTGAATGGTTATTAGTAGAATGTTCAAACATACTGTAAATTTGAATGTATCTATTATTTTCAGGTCCAGGGTATTACCCTTGAGATTTTCCTGAACCACAAAATTCATCCTCGGGTCCGAATGTTAGCTGCAGTGGTTCTGCTTGAAACCAAGCCAGGTCTTCCAATAGTGATGACATTAGCTGATGCTGTGCTTAAAGAACCTAGCATGCAAGTGGCAAGTTTCATCTACTCTCACCTGAGGGCCCTGGGTAGAAGCACAGCTCCAGATCTTCAAGTGATGTAAGGAAAATCTGGGTCCCTTCCCTAGAAAAACTTGTTGCAAACTAATCGAGGTGTTAATGTGCTCATTGAATTTTTTCAGGGCTTCTGCCTGCAGAATGGCTATCAGAGCATTAAGTCCCAAATTTGACAGATCTGGATACCAGTTTAGCAAGGTTTTCCGCTTCAGTATGTTTAAAGGTAAGATTCAGAAAATTTTGTAGATAAAAAAATATAGGTCAATGTATGAAAAAAAATCATACAGTATGAGAACCCAATTCTCCTAGCCAGCTGGTTAGTGGCATGTTTCTTCTCCCTATTCTCCTATGTTCAGTGAAAAAAAAAAAAAATTTCAGGCTCTCCATTTGGAGAGTGTTTAGGTCGCTGTGTGTTTTGCATTGTACACTGCCAGCATGAAATTACCAGAGGGCTTGTGGGGCTCTTACCCTCCATTTTCATTAGCCAGTGAGGCACATGCTCCTGTATCAAATGCCATAGTCTCAACGGTGCTTAACAATTTCATACCATTGTTCAGCACCAAACAAACAGAAGGGACCTAAATTACTTCTGAAGTGGATTAATTTCTGCTGGTGCTGAACACCTACAACTCTTGCTGAATTCCAATGTGATGCTAAATACTCTTCACCCCAACAGTGGTGCCCAGTGAAACAGCAAACTCTGAAAACATTCAGATGTGGCAACTCATTGCACTCCTGAACAGCTAACTCGGGCTTGTTGTCTAAAGATTTTTCTTGCACCTGCTTACCAGGATTCTTTACTGGAATGAGCAGATCCACGCGTGGGATCTGGAGGCTGACCAGTTACATCAATGAGAGTTGCACATAAAAATGTAGACAGAGAGGGGAGGACCAGATTAGAAGATAGCTCTTGCTAGGCCAAATTGTAGCTATTTCCATTTCCCATGTGTGTTATTTTTCTCAGTAGAGATTTTTTTAAGCAACTCCCCTACGTAAATGACCATGACAGCCTCAGTGATTTGGCATATGTAGCTGGCAGACTAGGGAGATTAGATCCACAAACGCAGTCTCCTTACACATGCTGTTTCTAGGACTTGGATGGTTTTAACATTTTTGCTATTCACTTGTACACGTAAAGATTCTTTGCAAAGTAATCAATACAAAAAGAGATGGAAACATCTGAAATCCACAGTGCTAAGTGTACGAGTACTTTTGCCTTTTTTTGGTGGGGGAGGAGTGGTTTGGAAGACTTTTGTAGATCTAATTGTTGCCCTGCCCCTGTTTCATGGTTTTTGCATGACCATTTAATCTGCTCTATATTAAAATAAATATAATACATACCACAACAACCACAATAATATACAATACACATGCTTGCTGCCTCAGAGATGGAGCCAGAGAGTGCCCAAAGAAATGTAGTCCCTAACATGCACTGTGTGAACTTTTTTACATTTTAAAATGCATTCAGGGAGAGATAAATTTTCCAGTAATACACAGATATGTGTTTCTAGTTTTAGGTACTCATTTTCTCTCCTTATTTTTGCTTTTAAAATGAAGCTGTCTGAATTTTCACACAGTGAGAAAGAAGGGTGCAGTACACATGAGGGCAGCTGGCAGAGAGCGATGTGAAATGGATTACTTTGTTCTGCCTGTAGCCTGGAAATGAAGCACATCAATGAATTACTGTTACTTCTTGGTGGAGACCAGTGTCAGAAATTTGTTTACCATGCATATGTAATATTTAAACCTCTCATCCTGAAGAATAAGGAACAAGATCCTTTTCTCACACATACTAATCTTAGACTTGGATGACTCAGTTAGCTAAATTAAGTCAATCCTCTATTACACTGGTGTGGGAGGAGGATCCATTCTCCAGTTTTCTGATTTGATTTGTCACCACTAGCCACAGGTGAAATGTGTTTCAGTGAGTCCATTCTGGAGGAGTTACCATAGTGACGGCTGTAATGCAGTACCTATTTCCTTGCTAAAAACAAAAATGTGCCCTCAGCATCACAGATCTTTGTGGTGTTAGATGTTGAATTTTTAATGACAGGCAATAATGTCAGCTGAAACCCTCTCTAGTCTGGAATCTGTCACACATGGCCACCACAAATCGTGCTTCATGCTCTACACACTGAAATCAAGGGGTGACCCAGGTTCTGCTCAGTGTGAGGACTGACATAATCTAACTCTCAATATGCACAGATTCATATTAAATATGTGTGTTAATGTTCATAGGTACCAAAGACTGCTTTCTTTCATCACTGATTTTTCTTTCCCTCTTCCCTGGGGCAAGACATTTAGTCAGATATGTGCAGGTGCCATCACGCTCTCACAGTGGAGTGGCTACAGTGCATTGTTTGACCATGTCAGTAGGATTTTTCATTGGTAAATATTTTCTTAGAACATTAGCACTATGTAATGCCTGAGATATGGAAAATATCCCTGCTCTCTTCAAGTCAATGAATTCTGTATAATCATTTAATCATTTAAGAGAAACACTTCTTATTAAGTATCAGTAAGTGCCACGGGTTTTTTTTAATTAACAGTTTTTGTGGGTTAGAACACACACACACACAAAAGCGAGCCTTTACAAATTCACCAAAAGTAGCATGCCTCATTCTGGTGTCCAGTCCACGTAACACCTAGGACTGTTCTGGCTAAGCTCATTCAGAGAAAAAGTAGTCTTCACATTTCTAAGTCTCAAGTCAACTTATTAGCAATGTCACAGTGTGGCATCGCTGTGCTTTTTATTTCCTATAGGATCAGAATTAAAATGTGAGCTTCTGTTATCTCTCCTTGTTATCTGATGAAAGTTCCCCACTGATTCCTCTGCCATCGATGGGGTGGCATACATACCTGTATTTTGATTGCAAGAGCTGTTGCTGAACCACATGTGTTGTTGGCAGATAGTGCCTGGCACTTTGGGTAGCACAGGAGCTTCCTACAGCAAGAGTAAAGGTGATACAGTGAAATGTCAGTTCATACAGATTTAGTAGACTAAGTGGATTTCTTTTCCAACAGTCTGTTTCTCAAATACATGAAAAGTTAGAATCTGTCCTGAGAAGTTAGAAATCAAAATTAGTCCCAGCAATCCGATACAAAACTTAGCATGAAGAGTAAATGACAGTAAAGGACCATATAGACACCTGTCTGCATGCATGGATTCAGAAGAGGATGGGAAATTGTTGACTCACAAGGGAGATGTTATCCATAACACAGAGAGTGACACTAGAGAAGTAATATGGGCATGAGTATTCATAATACCCCACATTTGGGAACCAAGTAATAATGTTTTCTTCAACTTTTGGCTAAATAATTTTATGAGAATTTAGGCACTCCTTTTCTGGAAAGAGGTCAAAGATTCACTCCTTCTCATAATGTTTTAAAATATATTTCCTACAGTACTGAAATTATTGGTCTGGATCTTCTAGGGCTCTGCAGTTATCCTGGCTGTACTGAACTTCCAAAGCTGATTCCTTGTGGTGTTGGGATTTAATCAGTATATGGTGCCTATGTCTAATATGAGGACAGCAGAAATTTAACGTAGGGACTCCTAAATACTTCCCTCTCCTCCAGCTAGTGTAGGAAGAGCAGAGAGAGGAGGTCTGAAAGAAAGGAAATATGACAGGGTTGCCTACATATCATGTCAGCCTTCTTCCTCTTAAACCTAAGGAAACTTAGAAAAGCCTTGGGATTACTTTAACTCAGAAAAACAGGACTATATAGACCTGTGCCAAGATCAGAAAGAATACATGACTGTGCTCCAAGCTAATTATCTGTATCTAAGAACATTATAGATTATAAATCTAAAGTAGAGAAAATAAACATAAATTATGTTTGCTCAAAGTTCACACAGTAGTTAACAATCACAATGCATTTCATGTAAGGAGTTACAGCATTTGGAACTAGATCTATTAAATTGGCTCCGAGTCATTTGAGAGACAAATCTACACTTCACCATCTGTCCTTATAGGACATCTCCATCACTTTCCCTAAACTATTAGCAAAGGATGGCAAATCTGTTTTCATTTCTGATCCTCTTTGTCAGATTGCCCTAAATGATGTCTCGAGAAAGAATTTCATAAACCGACGTTATAGAATCTGACCCAATGTAAATGATATAGCAGAAGCAATTGGAAAAATAAAATAAACACCATGCAATGAGCAGGGGGCTTATAATTTTGCCCATTAATAATTCAAAAATGCAGAATAGTCTGTTTATGACTGTTTGATAACATCAGTTTTATAGCTGGGTTTTCTGGCCTTTCTCATATCATGCTGTATCAGTTGAATTATGCAATTAGTAAATTGATGCAATCTGCACATTGTGGCTTTAAAAACTAAACGTGCTCTGTTTTACGGCCTATTTCTCTTCAGAGTTCCTTATGAGTGGACTGGCAGCTAAATATTTGGTATTGAATAATGCAGGCAGCTTAATTCCAACAATGGCAATGTCCCAGCTGCGGACACATTTCCTTGGAAGAGTGGCTGATCCCCTGGAGGTAATTCAGTCTACCGCAGTTTGACCTCTCATCCCTTCTTATAACCATCATCCAACTGGCATTTATATTGCAATTGTTCCTACAGGTGGGAATAACAGTTCAAGGACTGCAGGAGCTGTTTGCTAAAGGTTACTCTCCTAATGGGGATTGGGAGGCTGACTATGACTTCAAAGAAATCCTGAAAAAGGTAAATTCTTTGGGGGAAAAAGTCCCTAACGTATCGCTTCCCCAAACTTTATGAAGAATCGACTTTCTTCCTCTTCTCATGCAGCTTTCTGACTGGAAGGCGTTCTCCAGTGACAAACCTTTTGCATCAGGATACTTGAAGATGTTTGGCCAAGAGTTGTTCTTTGGTGGACTTGATAAAAATGCTATCCAAAATGCATTGCAGGTATCATTTCAAAAACACCACCACCCAAGCATCAAAAGCTTTGAAACACTGTTTCTTTCATACATTCTCTCCTCTTTCCTAACTTTTTAATTCAAGAGGGCTTTTGTCTTTGGTATTAATCAAGGCAAATAAGGTCAAGCTTTGATCAGGATTAGCTATAATCATTGCTGGCAGACTTTCCTCTGAGGCACAGTTAATGGCACGGATCATGATATTCAAGTTCTGCTTATTTAGACAAGTTGAACTCTGTAATTGCAGGCATGGTATGGACCTGACGAAAAAATCCCTTCGATAAGGAGAATAATCAGTATCCTTCAAAGTGGTGCAGGGAGGCAGTGGACCAAGGCTTTACTGTCCTCTGAGATCCGTCGTATCGTGCCCACTTGTACTGGGTTCCCAATGGAGACCAGCTTCTATTACTCTTCTGTCACAAAAGTGGCAGGAAATGGTAATGTATTTCAAGACTTGAGCAATACATACGTGCTTGCAAGGACTGGGGGGATTTTTAACACTTTTTTTTTTTTGCTTTCTTTGTAATAGTTCAAGCACAGATTACACCTTCTCCAAAGTCTGATTTCAGATTGACTGAGTTACTAAATGCCAACATTAGGCTGCGATCCAAAATGAGTCTAAGGTAAATATTTAGTATAAAATAAAAGAGTTATATTTCCAAGTGACAGAGACTATAAAAATTCAACAGCTGTTTGCTGTCTGAACATAATTTTACCCTCATTCTACCTTTTCAGCATGGCTAAGGAGATGACCTTTGTAATGGGGATCAACACACACACGATCCAGGCAGGGCTGGAAGCACATGCCAAAATTAATGCTCATGTACCTGTGAATGTTGTTGCCACTGTCCAAATGAAGGAAAAAAATATCAGAATTGAAATACCACCATGTAAAGATGAGACAAACATAATTACTGTAAGGTAAGACATATCTCTTATTATCTTTCTATGTAGCAATGAAGAGTCTTTACAAATAAAACAGAACCTTTGCTTAGGGATCTTGTCTTTGACTGACAGCTTGGGTAACTGGCAACGATTGGTGTAGTTTATTTATTTTAAATGATATGACATGTACCAAAGCTTTGCTTGAAAATATGCATTATTTCCTGTGGTCTTCACTGGAACATCCTCTTTAGGACCATTTCTCAGTTGTTGAGACCCAGAAGATATTTGAAACAAAAATGGTATAAAATTTCTATCCCAATACATATATTTGGACTGGAGACACTAGGTAAGATATAAGCCAGATGAATCCTATAGTTATAACAGATAACTCATATATATTTGCATTTGATGGCTTGAAGCGCAGAGGATTTGGTGTTTCCTGTGTTTTTACCTTGTTTCCCTGTAGCTGCCATTTGGATTTCTTGCCTGTTAGGTCTACTTGATTTATTATCAGTGCATGCAATTACAATACACTCTGGAAAACTGTTGGAGCCAGATGCCAAACAAATGAAAACAGATGGAAATACAAGCACAAAGACAGGGAGGAAACAGAAAGAGTATGTCCAAGAAATCAAAGCAGTAGACCAAAGCCTAGAAAATCTTCGTGCACACACATGAAAAAATATTGAGAAAGACAAGCTGAAAATTCATCACAAAGGAAAAAGCATCACTGACAACAGAAATCAGCTATTATACAATCCGCAGAAATGTTAACAAGTTTCTGCTCTAGGAATACAGCCGTAACAAAAGAGCTCAGTTGCTTGATCCAGCTGCAATTAGCATTCATGGCTGCTGGCCCAGAGAAGCTCTGCAGGTCTCCTCAGTTTAGCCACCAGTTAGACTAATCATTATTCTCCCTTGCTCTTCAAAGGTCACAGACCATCCTAGTAGGCATTTGACATCACATCCCCCTCCCTAAGATGATTCCTCCACTCCATCAAATATGATTGGGGGGATTTTTAACACTCAGAGGAGGGAGGGCTTCAGCACTTCATAGAGCACCAGTTAGCTGTGTGCAACCTGCTGGGGCACCACAGCCCAAAAATTCTGTTCAGTTTCTTGTGGAGACCAGGACAGTCTCCTCCCAAGGTCATCAGGGACAGCAGGCACCTGCTCTCACCTAGCTCTCACAGCTGGAGAGGGTGAGGCAGATATTAATGAACTCAATAAGGATGCCGAACTGAAATGAGAATATTGGACACTGAGATGGAGTTTAGAGCCTCAGGCAGAGCTACAAATGTTAGCAGAATGATTCTCCCTGGGGAAAAAAAAAAAAATATTCCTCCTTTGACCTAAGGAGAAATCAAAATGGACACAAAAAGGGTTAAATGACATGCCAGAAAGCATAAAGCAAGACAGTATCAGAGGCAGGGGATTACAGTGAAGGAGTCCATGAGTTCCAGCCCAAGCCCTCTTCTAGACCCTGTAGCATTATCATTTATAAAGTGAACTAGTCAGTCGCAAATAGCTCTATAATGTCAAGTATATGAGAAACCTAATACTCACTAGATAACTTTTAGCACTATCAATTTTTCTCCAAAAAGCATTCCCGTTCACTGTTACAAAACAAATGGTCTATGGAAACCACACAGGACAATGAAACAGCAATGAGTACAAGTGAAGGCAAAGCAATAACTTGAGAATGTAACATTGAACCACATCAACAAGGAGGTCAAAGACCAAGCAAAGTAAAATCTTAAAGGTATGAAGAGAAACAAGCAGGCATAATAGAGAGAGAAAGGATATATATATATATTCTATATAGAATGAGTCAAAAATTTTAGTTTAACATAGACTTTCTCTTCCTTTTGCATAGATCCACCAAAGAACAATGAACCAATTGAATTCAAAATTATAGAGATATACTGAAACCTACCCTTGTTAGCTTTAAATTCCCCATTTAAATAAATGGTTCTAGAAAGCTATTGCTCTTTCATTTGTTTGTGAGCTGTGTTCAAAATATTTTCGTGTTGGGCACTTTGTCTTGATGGTCAGTGGGCTACTTGCTATAGTACCATGTCATTAAAGCTGGTCAGGATGTGATTTTATTTTCCCCTTCATCTCCCATACTCAGACGCAGGACGCAAACAGTCTTCAATAGCATTAAGTTCAATTATATCCTACACACTGTACAGGTTATAACCTGTCACAGCTGTGGGATTTATATAAATTTTTAGGAGCCAAAGAGAAACTCAGGTGAGCAGTCACACGCTTTAAAGAAAAAAATAATGAAAACTTTGGTGATAAAGAGATTGCATTCCCAAGACAAATCAGCACATTAAGGACTCAACTTTCTTTATAGCAAAAGTCAGAGCAAAATAATTAATAATACCATGGAGAGACTATATAGCATGTGTTTCAATTCAATCCTATCAAAGTTAAATTCAATTAAAAATAATAGTTATTTTTAAGACTCTTTTAACATAATTATTTGGTATCCTACAGATGGCTACTTAAACATACTTTTAAACAAAATTTACAGGAAGAAGTGAAAATCAAATAAATTTCAGGGAAAAATTAGAGCCCTGTGATTAAAGTATAAATATGGAGAGCTGCCAGAGAATGCACTTTGCAAATATATCACACATTCATAATGACATGCTACTGAAGCATATATATAATCTTGAACAGAGCTTCTATCATAGGGCTTTTTTTGCTTGTTTTAACTGTAGGATAAGCAGAAATTGCTTCACATGAGAATCTTATTTATAACATGAATTACAAAATTAAAACACCATATGCAGTATGTATACAGCACGTGTAACAGAAAATGCAGAAGAACCAGTGTATGCCATGAGCTTGCAAGGCAGCGCGGTGTGTTAGGGAAATGACTGGCACTCCAAGGCTGTTTTTATAAGACCTTTGCACCAAGGTCAGAAGGATGATGCCTAGGAAAGGCAGAAGTTTTCATTTCACCACAGCAGAAAGAGAGCTAAATATCTGATTGGAGGATTGTCTCTTGCTTCTCATTTATTTAGATACGATGTCATGCTGTGCTTTAAAACCTGTGAAAATGGGTTTTTGTTGATTTTTTTGTTTTGTTTTGTTTTAAATGGACATTGAGTTCTTCTGTCACCATGTTAGGGATGTCTGTAAGGGCACACTCACTGAAACACCAGTGAGTCCAGCACAGCTGAATTACTTGTCCCTTACCCCTGCAGTGAATTTGGCTTGTACTATAGCACAGCTTCTTCTCTCATCCAAAAAATACACTAATACATATTGGAAAATCTCCTTTTTATTTTTTCTCCCTTGTGTGGGATCAGAGAGAACAGATTCTTTCATACCATAGCTTTAGGCCTTCTTTGTGACTGTTTTTCTTGTTAAAGCACCAGAGCTGGCTCTTGTAGCCTATTTTTACTGTGCTGTGTGATACTGCAGACATTGACATGTGTCACCTGTGATGCAGTTACATTTGTCCGCTCTCTGTGCTCAACAGGGAGGAATCGATCCTCCACTTTCATTAGGTGGCAGGAGTAGACTATTGGCATAAAAAAAAATTTAAAAAAATTTGGAAAAGAAACCCCAGGGCTTTCTGCTTGGAGACCCAGCCTACAGTTCAGTGGTCATTTGAATTATTGAATGGGATTAAAATAAAAGCCATTTCCCTTTTTTTCCCTTTACCCAGATGAGCCATCTGAAATGCAAGTTGATTTGTATTTTCTTTTATCCCCTCAGCTTGTTAGGGAGAATATTTTATTTCAGATTCCATTCTTCAAGGTTCTCCTATCACCCAGCATGGAGCGTTGCTGTCATGTCCTTATCTAAAAAAAGAGAGAGATGGAAAAGAAAACAAAGCCCACAGGTGATACGTTTTATTGAGGTGTTCCACATGAAGTGCAATTGTGTGCTTTACAGTGCACACAGCACGGTAGGAGCCTTCAAGAGGAAGAGAGGGCTATCAAATGAATACAAATTCATCTTTCAAATAGGTTGGATTGGAATTGCTCAGGCTAGTACAGTGTGGACCATATTAAAATCAACATCATTTGCAGACCATCTTTCCATTCACTGTCACAAAGGCCACCTCCATTGGCAGACCACAAAAGCCTCAGGGCAAGCAGATCAACTTCATACTTGAGAAACAGCAAGTCAGGAATTTTGATCTGGATGTTAGCACTGGTAAATGGCTAATAAGACAGAGTTAGCACAATGTTAATAGCTGAGGGAAACGAGTTTTTCATCTCTTAAAAGTGTTCAGTATTCAAGGTGTTTGACCCAAACCAAAACTTATAGTTATCACAGCACTGTAACAGCTTCCATGAAGAACATGGGGTACAGAGCCAGGGGGTCAGGATTTTTAGCCATGAGAGTCTCGGTATCATGCTGCACCTTATCCTGGATCCTGACTAATACTCTCAGAGTCCACCACACTGGAAACAATGTACTGATCACATTTACAGAAATAGGCTCTTAACCTCCCTACACATGTCTCTGTGATCTCTTGCCAAGCCATGAGTACCACTGAATTTTTATCAAGCTGGAGACACTTACTTTGATGCTTTCAGGCTCCTTTCTTTAATTCTGCTTTAGCAAAAGTTGCATAGGGAACAGCATTCAGTAGCCACCAGTTCCCAGATTGTTTTTTGAAGTTATGGCAGTATTTTCCCAAATAGAATGTCAAAGGAAAAGAGAAGTAAGTTTAGCAGTGAACACACAGAAGAGGAGTTTAAAAATTTAAAAGTCCAGAAGATCAAAATAGGAGACTCAAAAATTTAATAATGTAATCCACACCGAGGCTTTTAAGTGCGTTGTTCTTCAGGGTGTTAGGCATATGGAGATCCTATCAACTGCAATGTTTTTAACCTGTATACATTATTCTAAAAGCCGAACTGAGCTATCTGCCCCTGAGATTGATCCATGTCTTTATTCACTCTTAGCAGTTCTTGAAAATACAACTAACAGGAAAGAGGCTGTAAATATCTGTAAAGCAATTTGCAAGGTATGATACTTGTTGCTGAGTACGTGCTGCAAGGCATTATTTAGGACTTTTCCTCAGCAGTGCTTTATCGATACAGGTCTCCTCTAATGTTTATTCTGCAGGTCAAAGACATTTGCTGTTACACGGAATATTGGGGATTTGGCTGCTAGTAAGATGACTCCAGTTCTTCTACCTGAAGCAGTGCCTGACATAATGAAGATGTCCTTCGATTCAGATTCTGCATCAAGCGAAACTGATAACATCAGGGTAAATGATGCAGTGTCTGACTATTCTTTTCTGGGCTTTTAATCAGTGGGAGACCATTTCTTTTCTCCATAGAAAATGTACAATTCATCTCTGACCAATGCTGTTTCACTCAAAATAAGTCAGATTCAATCTAATAACACAAATAGCCCTATAGTAACATTATTTAAAAATCTGGAGTGTAATACATCAGACTTGCAACACTTTTTCAAAAGCAAAATCATTTTCTTTGGTAATTAATTTTATACTGCCATCTACAGGATAGGCCCGCAATCTTTAAAATACTTTGAAATACCTTAAAATTTTAAAATACTCCCAACCATTATGCAAGCATCACATTCCTGGGGCAGCCTCAAATGTTCCACAAGACACTCCACTGCTTACCTTGTAAAGCCAAATTTAATGCTTATAAGCATCCTGATTCAAGGATGGATGGGAGTTTGTGTGTCAAGCCAAATGCCTTCCTGATCTACAGTTTTTTGTAAAAGCTGGTACAGGCTTTGTATGATGGGCAGCATTGTGAAGGCATCACTGTGACAATTCATTCAGTGAAAGACTGACAGAGGTGAGGAATACACTGTCCTCTTCTGGTTTCATTGTTGTCCCACAACTCTGAAGGGTTTTCAGAGAAAGTCGAGGACAAACAGATGATGGCCACAGCACCTTCCTATGGAGAAGTCAATAGGCAAATGTACTGTCAGTGAAAGCAGTTGCCAACATCTTGGAACATGTCAAATTCTTTGCTTTGTGCCTCTGTGCTGCCCACCCTGAAAACTCAGCACTCCACAGTTATTCGTAAGTGAACAACAACTGAAAAATGCCACTACCTGGAGCATTTCCCAGTATCACTAAATTTTCCTTTGGAAAGAAAATACCTAGCATTAAAATTCAGGTTTTTCTGTGGGGTTCATACAAGTTTGGAATCTTGTGAGTCATGATAAACTGAATATTAATTGCAAACCTGTATTACATGTGAAATGAAAGCTTGTGATTATGTGTCTTTAGCTATTTGCTTCGATGCTCCAGGAAATCATAGTCTTCATTTCATGGATTTGATTCTAATTTTAATCAATTTTATCTTGTTCCTCTGCAAGCATTGCTTATCACGTGTAAATTACATAGTTTTGAGTGGAAATTTCAAACATCTGAAATGCTTTGACCACCTAGTTGATATAGTCTCACGTTCATGTCAGGCCTCAACTGAGACAGAATTTTCATGGAAGTAGTTGAAGCTCCTGTTTGACCCAATAGTAAATCAAAGGAAAGAACTCCAGTCAGTCTAGAGCACACTCAGATTTAACAAGAACCTGTTAACACTGTCTAATACTCCAGGAAAGCAAAAATAAATATTTAGAATTAATTTGTGATATAATTTTCCATTCTTATAGCCTGAAGCTCTTTTTACACTAGATAGTCTAATGAAGCCGTTCAGCTGATAATTTTGTCCGATTGAAAAACAAATTGTCCTATGTCACGGCCTTGCTATCTCAAATGAACTGGTTCATTCCCCCTGCAGAATACATGTAGCTATTACCAAAACAGGACTCATAAGATGCAAGTATTCCTCTTACTGTTGTCCAGTTTAACTTGACATGTGTATTATCTAATAGGACAGACAGTCTGCAGAAGATGTTTCATCAGGAAATTCCTTTTCCTTTGGACACTCTTCTTCCCGAAAAGAGCCATTTGTTCAGTCTATGTGCTCCAATGCAAGTACATTTGGAGTTCAAGTGTGCATTGAGACGAAAAGCGTACATGCAGCTTTTATCAAAAATGTGCCTCTTTATTACCTAGTTGGAGAGCACAGCCTTAGAATGAGCTTCAAGCCAGGTAAATACCACTGTGCACAAAAAAGAAATAGTTGGGTGGGTACAGGTGTGTGTATATACACGTATATATTTGTATATGTACATATAAGGTTTTGTATCTTAAGTACCACTAAAACTACTGTTAGACCTACCAGCCCTGCCAGTATTGGCGATAGACTGCACTTGTAGCAGTAATCCATTTCTCCCCCGCCCATCTGAGTAGCAATTTCCCAGCTCGCCCAGCAATGCCCCTCAGCATGGCCAGCATCAAGCAGAGCTGATCTGTGCCTGCAGAGAATGTCTGATGCATCCTGAATCATTGGATTTGGGATGCAAGCACAGAGCAATTGGACATGGGCAGCAGATCTGATGCAGTGTCCTGTAGCTACAGTCTGAAAACCCAGATTCTTAAAGGGAATTATGAATTAACTCTGCCAGGATCTAGTCCTTAATGTCTTAATCCATGATCATAAGAAGTAAAAGCAGAGCAGGCCACTGAATCCAGGTCTCCTAAGTATCAAACTAATAGCCTAACCATTGGGCCATTCTTTACGATTCAGGAGTTGAGCCTCAGTTCCTCTCTGATGCCTAACTCACTATCCCATAATGTTATCTAGTTAAGTAGTGCAATTCAATTCTTTTAAATCTGCTGATTATGCTGTTTATTGACTTGAAAAGAATCTAGTATCATCCTAATATTTTAAAATTTGTTTCTTGCCAGTGTGTTTTAGCTATTAGAGAAATTCTTTAACAAAGTTGCTCAGTACCAAACATAATCAATGAACAGTCATATTTTCATTTGGGGAAGAACGGCGAAATAAATTATTGCAAAAATTGGCTTATTCTATTATTCAGTTGCTAATACTAACTAATTGTCATACAATTTCAGTTTACACAGAGGCACCTATTGAAAAAATACAAGTCACAATTCAAGCAGGAGACCAAGCACCTGCAAAAATGGTTCGTTTAGTAACATTTGAAGATCCAGAGGCACAAGTATCTTCCAGAAAAGCAGCAATTAAAAGAGTGAAGAAAATCCTAGATGATACTGAAGACCAGGTACTGCTGTAAAAATCCACTTAGAGATTTGTGGAAGACATCACACAAAGCTTAGTTGTTTATATTTCTTTTACTAAGTAGCTTCCTTTGTTTAGATACTATACAAAAATTGGAAAATAAAGACAGGCTTTTGGGTACACAGGTCTTTCTGCAGGTCTTTTGTTTGCATTCATCTCTTCTGCAAGTGAAAGACATTAGAGCAGGTTGGTTTTGTAGGTTTTTCTGAGCATTGCTTGCAAGACAAAAACTAGCTGTTGTGAGCCCAAAATTTAGTCTGTTCTTTCCATCTACTATAACAGTAGAAAAAAGGCATGACACCTACCTACCCAGCTTGCCCTGAGATAGTCATAGCTCACTGTCATTACTAACATTAGTTATGGGTAGCTGTATGATCAACAGTTTCTACACATGTTCATTATCACAAAAGGGTTTAGGGTATTGTTCTACTTGCGTGTGGTTTTAACACATTATTATGAATTTGTCTTATTGTGATGTATTGCAAGAATGCTGTCATCAGACATACATTTTGTCTTCTAAGGCAGCAGAAGGATTCATAGCTCTCTGTAGCAGATTTTATTTACAACCTTCCTCAGGAACACAGAAAAATAATTTTGTTTTTCCAATGGTACCATTGACTAGGGGACAAGAAAATCCAGAAGCTCAACGTCCAGTGCCAGCAGCACCAGTGGAAGTGCCGAGAGTACAACGAGCAGCCTCTCCAGCAGTGACTCTGACAACAGGGCACCAGAGGGAGGCACCCAGACAAATCTGAAAACACGACAGTCCAAAGCCAAAGGAAAGAAATTCTACCCCTTTGGGGACAGCGGCAGTAGCAGTAGAAGCAGCAGTAGCAGCAGCAAAAGCAGCAGTAGTAGTAGCAGTAGTAGTGGTAGTAGTAGCAGCAAAAGCAGCAGCAGTAGTAGTAGCAGCAGCAAAAACAGTAGTAGTAGTAGCAGCAAAAGTAGTAGTAGTAGGAACAGCAGTAGTAGCAGTAGCAGCAGCAAGAGCAGCAGCAGCAGTAGCAGCAGCAAGGGCAGCAGTAGTAGTAGCAGGAGTAACAGCAAAAGCAGGAGTAGCAACAGCAAAGGCAGCAGCGGAAGCAGTAGCAGCAGCAAAGGCAGCAACAGTAGCAGCAGAGGCAGCAGCAACAGCAGCAGCAGCAGTAGCAAAGCATCTGGTATACAGCATAAGGCTAAGAAGCAGTCCAAGACCACATCATTTCCACATGCCAGCGCTACTGAAGGAGAGAGAAGAGTCCGTGAGCAGAAGCCTAAAACACAGAGTAGCAGCAGTAGCAGGAGTGGCACCAGCAGCAGCAGTGAAAGCATTGGCGTTTCCCATCGCCACAGCAAATATGACAGACAAGCCGAGACGAAACAAGTCAAGTCCCAATTTAACAGTCACAATAGCTACGACGTTTCTACAGAATGGGTAAATTTTTCTAATGCTTTGACTTCTGCTAGGAGGTGATCCTTACTGAGCTGTAGGTGATGACTTCTTTTGAAATTTTACAGGAATATCATCTTCCAAAAGTATACCGGCTCCGTTTCAGATCTGCTCACGTCCATTGGGTAGGTCCCTAGTTCAAGCGCACATTCCCATGGTGACTACAGTCAATATGATCAAGCATAGTACTGAAGGGCTTTGATTAATTTCACTTGAGCACTATGTACTGTCCAATATCAACAGTGATGATGGCCAAAATAAGCAGATTTGTTACTAAAATACTGACCATTATACTACATTCTTCTTTTGTTGCAGCACTTGCAACCCTCAAATTTCGGTCAGGACACCTTTGGGCTAGATGCTGTACAATGCAGCCAAAGCTAAGTTTGAAAAGGCCATGGGGGAACTGTCAAACAGTAGGATCTTCCAATAGGAATAGCTGTGCCCACAGTTTTTAGGCAATCACGGTAAAATCATCATGTATGTGGATTGTATCAGAAACCAGGTTCAGTATGCATTATAGCACAGTGGTATTTCAAGTATTTATTAGAAGGATGATAATGTAGTGGCTTTTGTAGATGTTACCTTTAAAGTCATTATGTGTCCTGCTTATGAAAGAGGAAGATGATTTACAGTGGGTTTTGTTACATTTTAATCTCTTTTTTTATTTCTAAAAAAATATGGGTGTGTTTGACCACGTATGACATGTCAGTTTTTATTGCTCTAACAATACACCTGGACAATGTGATGTTGTCATTTGCAGTCACTGTCTACATGGCCTTCCTGTCAGCAGAGAGGTCCAGGTGGATCCAAGGCACATTCCTACCCAACACATTTCATGTCTGCATATGATAATAAAAATAACACCCTAGTTATGTCTATGTCTGTTACCTACAGGGGGAGGCTGATAGCTCTGATTTGGATGTCTACACTATGAAACTAGGGGCCATGTCATAGCTTTTTCACCTATTTTGGTTTTGTAGCATCCAGATCGTAAGATATCAAGCAGCTCATCATCATCTTCCTCTGAGTTGAGAAGCAGCAACAGCAACAGCAGCGCCAGCAGCAGCAGGAGCAGTCACCCAAGCGGCACCAGCAGCAGCAGCAGCCACCGTGGAGAAAAGGCTGCCCACAGCTCAAGGAGGAGCCATGTGAGCAGAGGAGTCAGCATTCACCATGGGCATGGTTCCAGCCTGACGCGTGAGGTACTATTATCTGTGCGGTACAAACAAGCAGCCAGGTTTTGCTGGCTGCAGAGCAGGAACTGTATGTGCTGGCACTCTAACCAGTGGAGGGGTCAGGCTCAGGAAGTATTCTGCATGTCAAGTTTGCAAATGGAAAGCCAAACTCCTCGGAGATATATTTCCCTCCATGAAAACATTTTTTTCCAAATTCCCTTGGCTTTAGGATTTTGTTTGTTGCATATATTTTCCTCAATTTCTAAAAAGGTATTTGCAATATGTGAAAACCAGGAAATTATAAAAATTGAAAGGAATGGGATTGTAAATTAAAGGCGAAATAATTCTCTTTTTCCTGTGAAGGCCCAAAGTGCAAAAAATTTTGCATTTAGGTAAAAATGCGGAGGAAATAAACAAGCTTTACTTAAAGACTTTTTTAACTTAAATCCACCTAATTATTTTTAGATGTAGGCCTGAGGTCATGAGTGCATCCAGAGTATAACTAAAATCAAACTCTCCATGGTAATTACTGATTGGTAAATGTAAAGTCCCATTAAGCACTGGTCATATTTATCTTTAGTACATACTTAGTGTTCTATAATTGTACTAATTAAATGTATCTGTGTAATAATAGAATAAACAGACAAGGTCTGTGGGAACTCTGCTAGGAAGAAGAATTTCAAAATAATCAATTGGCTTGAAGGACCTGTAGTATAGTAAAATATGTTATGAATGTGTGTACTGCTATGAAGATATCTAGTTCATATTGTAGGCAGCTGTTTAAAATATTAAAATAATGCACAAAATATTAATAAGTATATAAAGATAGTTTGGAAGAGTCTTGGATCCCTCATCAAAACAGTCACATCTGAAAATTTCTGGTGGTAATTAATTAGTCAAGATTCCAAACACATTTATCCTTAAATATTGGGGATATAGAAATACATTCTGCAAACTAACTCATGAAGAATGAGGGCTGCTTACTGCTATCAGTGCACGTAAACTGGACTGCAGGCTCTCCAGTTGAATACACAGAAATACTTAAGCACAGATGGTTGGGGGTTGTTTTTCAGCGCAACTTCCTGGGAGACGTAATTCCACCTGGCATTACGATTGTGGCACAAGCAGTAAGGAGTGACAGCAGAAATCAAGGTTATCAAGCTACAGCATATGTTCGTTCTAATGCTGCCAAAGTTGATGTGCAACTAGTTGTGGTTCAGCTGGCTGAAACCAATTGGAAAGCATGTGCTGATGCTGTAATACTGCCTCTGAAAGCACAGGTAAGCACACAAGCAGCTTCGCCCAAAGAGATATCTAAAAAGCTCAGAGTTTTTTGCCCAGAGTTTTCTAAATAAGTACAGAGCACCTGCTGATTAGGAAAACCAACCAGAAAAAAACATAGGCATTTTGAAATATTTCACAAACTTTGTGAAATTTTGGAAAATGTTCCTATCTTTTACCATTCCTTTGAACAAAAAATAAAAAATAAATCAGCCACTTCAAAATCTGTCAGTAAAGATATTAACCTTCAAGAAACACCAAAATATGACCAGTAGAAGTAGAATAAATATTTGAAGATTTGTCTGTTTAATTACTACCTATTTATTATGTGCTCCACTAAGAGTTTGCTTGCCTGGGAATCTAGCCGTTTTTCTCTGTATAACTCATTTCAGAAGATTCATAACTCAAATGCATTTGAAGTGCTGTATTTCTTAGGATTTACATGAAAAGATGGAAAAAGTGAAATTAGGTAATGGGTTAATGCTTGAGAGAGCATCATAAACATAGGAACAGGTCTTTCCTTTTCTTTTTTTCCGTGTCCCTGAGCCACGCTTCCCATGTGCCTTTTAATGCAAGACATCTGCAGAACAATTTTCACAGATGCAATTAATAAATTCAGCCTAATGTTTCAGTATTGAAAAAAGTGGGGTAGGGTTCAAACCAAGAAGTATTGGGGAAGGCTAACAGAAGTTACAGTGCAGTCTTCTAGAAAATATACATGTTGATTATTAATCCCAAGACTTGGGAACATAAAGAATCAACATGAAGTTGCAGGAAAGAAGAAAAACCTGCATTTTAAATGTTCTGTGATTCTTTCCTGTGATTTGGGTGACTGTTTCCCTGTTTGTAAAGGCCAGAATGAGATGGGGCAGGGAGTGCCAGGACTACAGGATAGCAGCCATGGCTACCACAGGCCAACTAGCAAGGAAGCCGGCCGTGCAGCTGAAGGTGCAATGGGGAAATCTTCCATCCTGGATAAAAAAGACAAGCACAGCGTATGTACTTTGCTCTTTCTTAAGTTATTATGTTGTATTTCTTACACTAGTTTGTTTTATAAAAACACTGAAAGAACTCAATGAAAATTTTCAACCCAAAAGTTGTCAAAAAGATATTTTATGAATGTGTTCCACTTCTTCCATGTGTTTCATATTAAAAGATATCCTAAAAATATTTTAAAAGTTGACACGCTTAATTTTATTTTCCATATTAAATTATTTGATATTTCAGTTCGAAATGCCTTTTTGTTTTGAAATGTTCTTCTATTCTGTCTCAAAAAATATCCAGTTAAAATGAGCAAAATAAAACTAGTGTTTCCTCTGGATAAAATCAACTATTTAATTTGATTGAAAATATTATTTCTTTGACTTTTCAGTTCTTCTGTTGTTTCCCTGATTTTTCAGAACTGCTAGTAACCCTCAGACTCCCATGTCTGCTTTTGCTCATGTACCTGAGTTTGTCACATCTTGTTTGTCTCTAGATTCATGCAATACGTTCCTGGTGCAGCACTTGTGTTGGGTTTCTCAGAAGCACATCAGAGAAATCCATCTCATGAATTTATAGTAAGGGCAGCTGCAACATCTCCACGGACATTTGATACAGTAATTAAAGCTCCTGGGGTACGTGTCAATTTTTATTTTCTTTTTTCTTACCTTGAATGGATTTTCAACTAACAACATTTTGATACTTAATGGAAAGAAAAAAAAGCAAAATGTTCCCTTTTAGAGAAGTTGCTATATACTTGACTACACTACATGGGGCTTGAGATACATCCAGGAGTACTCTTGATTTTGTGCTGCTTTGGTGCAATGTAGCAATAAGTTGAAAATCAGACTCTGTAGTCAAATACCTTATCGCCATGCTGAGAACAGCAGTTAGGCCCAAATTGTCTCAAGTACGACTGCTCTGTGCTCACACCTTTATTCATTTTACCCAGTGTGACTAAGTCTGTGGGATATACAGGGGTCTCAGAGCAGCTAATGGAGGCCTTGACAACACCTTGCACTCTGTTGCAGCCATCGATCTCTGTTGGCACTCAAGTCCCACATCGGCAGTAATCATGCTCAACGAGAGAGGAACGAGCAAGTTATGACAGCCACAAACACAACTCTGCCTTAACCAAACTGGAGCAGTTAGTTACACTCTCAGAGCAGCTTGCATGGCCTAGATCTGCAGAATCCCGCTGATTAATTGGTCCTTGTCCACCAAATCCCTGTGCACCACTTTGAAAAATATCCCCTATGGTTCTCTGGCAAATTAGTAACAGCTAGCTATTCATACACAGAGAAATTAGTATGTCTTTAACCTTGCATGGTGTTTCAGTATTGCAGGTTCTTTAATATATGATAATGAAGAAGTAAGCACACAAGGCATTAATTTGATTCTCTTGGTAAATCTAATTTATAGCTACATTGAGGGATCTTACTCTAATGGTCATCATGCCAGTTTTCAGCCTGTAATGGATGCTGTTCACTCTTCCAGACACATTCATCGACTTCCTCAGTTACTTAACTTGCTACCTTATTTTTTAAGAAGTCACTTAATTATCACTTAAAATTCATCTGTTGGTTACTTTCCAAAGTCCTTAACAATTTCTCAAAAAGTCAAGAAGTGTGACTACAAGACAATGATTCCTCCCAAAAGCTTGAATTTTGGGTACATCCTGGAGAGCCTAACACAACTGCAATTGCATCTTCAAGGATTTTTGTTCAAGAGTCTTTTTTTGTTTGCAGTCACATCTTGAGCAATATGGTTCAATTTCTCTTAATGTACTTTCATTTCTGCTTTTTCAGGTAACACTTTACTATCAGGCACTCCGAATGCCATTCACTCTGCCCTTAGGCCCATCTCCAGCTTACGAGACTCAAGATATCACTGCCTGGAATTTATTTCCCAAAATAGCTTCGCAAATAGCACAAGAAGATCAATGTAACTATTACTTACATGCTTGTCTCATGAATAAGCAATGTTTGTAGATCTGTCCTCTGCCATGCCTGGGCCTTGCCTTTCCTTGTCGTGGTCTTCCACGAAAGCTTAGCATCTCTAACCCTGCTTTCTCAACAGCTCTCTCCTTCACTTATAAGCATGTTTGTTGACAGATGAATGAAGAGACTTCAAAATTATGTAAATATTTGGAGTTCAGGAATCACTCCTGGCTGCAAAGAGTAGAAGTTGTCTTTTGCTCCTTCTAAGAAGGTGCCATCTCTCCACTGAGAGGCATTAGATGATGAGTACAAGACAGATCATGTGTTTTCTGCCCTGTTTATTTTCTTCCAAAAGGAGTCATGTGAGTCTTAGCTAGTTGGTGCCTGACACTTCTGCAGGGAATGTGAACTATTTTTTATCATGGTTACTGTGTTTAGTTTCTCAAGAATTTGGTACATTTTAGTCCCTGTTAGCTTGAGTTTTGTGTTTGGGATGTAACCAAAATCAGTACTAGTGTAGTATATATCTGGTAGTTATTCTGTAGTGCTACCCTGTCCTTACAGACTGTGGCAGCATTGAAAGCTTTTGACAAGGAGATGTTGGAAGTTTCTTTTCTGCATGCTGGGTAGTTCAGTCTCACAGAGCTGGCATTCAATACTTTGCAGCAGCACTCATGCCGTTGTCACATCTGCCATTTCTTTTCTGGTTTTGTTTTGCAGCCACATGTGAAGTCAGCGAGGGAGATTTCAAAACATTTGATCACCTCAGACATACATGTTCTTTCAATAAAAGCTGTAACCTGATAGTGGCCCAAGACTGTACTGAACGCCCAAAATTCATCATTACTACAAGAAAGGTTGATCCTCAGTCTTTCTCAAGAGAGGTTCACATAAATACAACTTCAGCGTAAGTGTGGTTTATCCTGAGTGCTCAGGAATTAGGTATAAAGTTTCAGGGAAGTTAGTGTGGGGATGGGAGATGTCTAGCTCTTAGGTAAAACTGGTTTGTAATCAAACATTTGTGGAAAGATGGGGTTGCCAGAAGAAACACTCATCTGAGAATCTTTGGTTTGGTTGCTCTTGCCTTTGATTTCACAGCCACCATTATCTGATAACCTGCTCATTTAGTCCCCGAGCTGTCTTTTCTTTAAGGGTTGAGTCTCAAAGCCCAGCGTCCCAATTAATTTTGTGCTTTGGAAAGAAAACAGCTCATTCATTCGTTCAAAATTCAGTTGTTCAGATGGCTTCTCTGCTAACTTTAGGTACAATTGTCTCTACTTTTCACATTTTAAACTAACCACTAGTTTCTTCTTTTTTGCTGTTTTTTTCTGAAGGAACATCACAATCTGTCCTGCCGCAAATTCATCTCTTCTTGTGGCATGCAATGAAGAACCAGTTCTATCAGACAGTGGTGTTTCTGAGTATGAAAAAGGTAAGCTGTGATGCCCACTTTTCCAGGACTGACCTGGAAACTAAATATCTTCAAGATGTTTTTATCAATTCCACTGAAGAATCTCAGTGTAAAGACAACACAAGCAGGAATTAATTCAAATAAAAACTAGAGACTTTACTTTCTTAAGATTTGTATCGACTTACTTTCCTGTTTCCTATAGTACGTACACTCTTACTTTCCTCCAGCATAACTGACAAGTAAATAAAACCCTTTCTTATATATATGCTATGTCCAGGTTGGTGATCATTTAAAAAAAAAGTGTTTGTTAGAGTCACAGTTAGATGCTTCGGTTCAGATATTTAGCTGGAGCACCACCCGTGTCATTATCACTTTGAGAATTAACAGACTGGATACAAAAGTTAATTCCAACTAAAGTAAACAGCAGTAGAATATTTTTACAAATAAAGAGATAATTTCTTCTATATTTAATTTCTCTCTGCACACAAAAAAAATCCAACTGTAGCAGCAAAATGATCACTGTGAAGGAAGATGCATTATGTTATATTTTGTGCTACCCAGTTTCTCCATTAATTTGAAATTAAGCAGATCACCTTATGATTCACTGTCTTTTTACAGACAATGTTAAAATTTATAAAAATGGAACAACAGTTATCGTGGAAGCTCCAACACATGGACTGAAGAATGTGACTTTTGATGGTGTGATCCTTAAGGTATTGGGCTTACTTTCAAGGTTACTGCTTTCTTTATGTAGTACCTTGGCAATGAAACAGACCAACACTTCAGTATTCACTACAAAGATGTGCCATTTTATAGGTTACCGTTGCTTCATGGATGAGAGGAAAGACTTGTGGAGTTTGTGGAAATAATGACAGAGAAAAGCACAATGAACTCCTAATGCCAAATCATAAGCTGGCACACAGCTGTTCTGCTTTTGTTCACTCATGGGTGTTGCTAGAAGAAACCTGCTCTGGTGGTGAGTAGATCTGAAAACAATTTATGCTTGGGGAGAATATGATTTCACTTTTCCTTTGCCAAAAGCTAGAATATATTTTTTCAAAAGCAGCAGCTATCTTTTACTTAGAAAAGACAATAGCAATATATATCCATTTTAACGTCATTAACCACTGACTGCTTAAAACACTGCCTGTGAGTATAGAGAATATATACTACAGCAAAAGTCTTTGTCTCATGTGCAGTTCAGTGTTAAATAATTGATTCTACTATAATTTCTTACACTGCGTAGCTTTTTCTTGGAGAGGAAAAATCACGCCTAATCTTGTTCCCACTGAAATAAGTGTGATTTTCACCACTGAATCAAAGCGGTTTCATCTGTTGTCTGCAGACTTAATTTAATCAAACAAATTGCAGACTATGAATGCAAAGTCAGATCTTAAGTACATTTTCAGAATGCAAAATCTTTCATTATTGTTTGTACCACCTGAGGGTGCAATCTCGGGGAAATATTTAGAAATACTCCTAAAGTAAAAGAGCTTCCTCTCACACGTAGCTGGAAAAATAATGGTGATCTCCCATAACACCAATACAGTTTTGTTCTGTAGGTCTCCATTTACCTTGGACCTGAGATAACTTTATCGAAGCTAATGGTTGTTTTCTCCTTGACTTCACTGGCAGCAGAGTTGTACTTATCTGTGTGTCAGGAAACAGAGTCATAGCTGGGATCCTGTTAAGTTACATTATACCTTTCTAGTGAGATAATTGCAGCATTATAAAAATCATCCAATACAAAAATTATCCTTGATGTTATTATATAAATGCTGCCTTTTTTTTTTATCCATTCACTACAGTTGACATTTTTCCTAATGCAATGAAGTAGCCATTGTGCTTGCAATATCTGTTCTTAATAGCTTTCAGACATGAGAGGTTATTTACTGTGTATTATGTAGTTCTAAAAAACTAGATACACATGATTCCATTTGGGTTCTACTGTGCAATTAGATTTTAAAAATAGCTCCCCTTTCAGAGTCTTTTCTCTGCCCCCCGACTTCTTATCATCCTATCTCGATAACCTCGCTACTGTGAAAATGGTTTGTCAGGCACCTGTGTTTTAATAAAAGCTGAACAGAAAATATGGACCTTTATTATTGCAAGGATCGATTGGGATTTATTTCTACAATTTTAACTACCTTTCCTTTTCCTCTTAGGGTGCAAGCTGCAGCGCAGTTATGTGAAGCTGAATCGAAATCCTACTATTGATGGAGAGGAATCTATGTGCTACTCTGTTGACCCAGTACTGAAATGCATGAAAGACTGTACTCCAATCGAAAAAACTTCAGTTAAGGTTGGCTTCCACTGTTTCCCAAAAGGTATGATATTTTTCTCTCTCTGTGTCACGTACAGTAGGAGCTCTGTCAGAGCACTCAAAAGAACAAAACAGCACAGCCACGCACAGACCTGTATTGCTCCAGCTCCACTCTGAGCTGCTGTTTTCAATCCCATTAGTATTTGTTATAACTAGTGGCAGTACTGGCCAGCAAAAAGCTAGTTTAGATGATGGCAGGTAGCATCATCTGAGGAAAATATTTGAGGAGGTAAAAGGGGCAGCAGTGATCGATAAGGATTTTTTCATGTTTTCAGGATCTCCATAAAGTTGAGATAAGCAACACTGAGTCCTTTTATGCACATTACAGCCTGCAATTTTGTGTAGACCAGGGCAAGCAAGGCAATTGAAAGTCAGTCAAGTAGTGTGACATGACTGCTGTGATTAGGCTGCCATGCTATGCCACTGTGCAATACATCAGCAAAAAACACATTGCTGAAATGTTCTCTAGATTGTTCCAAAAAATGGTTTGGTTTTGAAGGTATTTTATACATATACACTCATGCCCCAGATTTTTAAAAATACTGGGCCTTTTTCACCTTTCACTTATACCAATTTGTCATGGGTGTGATGCATTTTCTAACACATTAGAGTTATATAAGCATGAGAGGAGAATCCAGCCTGGAACATACAGATACTTCAGACGCCTAGATCTTTTAGTGAATTACACAGCACATATATACCCTAGAAGGAAACCTACCATTATGGAATATCTACTGAAGTCATCTGTTCTCTGGGTTAACCCTTGTTGGCCAAATCCATTGTTAGATGAGATAATCTAGCATAGTTCCACTGAAGCCAATGGTTCCCTGTGTTGAGTAATGCTGGAGAGGAACAGAGTATTTTATGTCTGATTTTAAACAACATCTATGTAGAACTTTGTACTTTTCTCATTATATTAATATCTGCAATGTGCTGAATCAGCCCATAAAACAATGAGTACCTTTCTGTAATAGTTGACCATCTACAGCAGCCTATTCAACAAGTAGCACAGAGATAGTGCTAATAGTTTTCTTCCAGCTCCCTGAGATGTCAATAGATGCATTCTTTTATGAAAAGAAAAACCCACCCTCAACAAAAAAACCTTCCAAAATCTTGTCATATCCATGTTTCACAGATTTTTTTGTACCTCTGAAATGTCATCACCCCAGGCCACTCACTGCCTCAGAATATTAGGGTATAATAAAGCTGTCTCATTCTCTCACAAAAATGTGTGAGAAAAGAGGAAAATCAGAAAAAAAGATATGCTACTTGTCGCAGCCAGTGCTGCTTTTACAGCAACTGCAGGCTTCTCTGGTTCATTTACTGAACCAGAGAGTGGGAAGTCTGCTAGCAGTACTCCCAATCAAGGGCTTTTTTTATTTATTTATCCTGAGAAGAAGAAGGAGGAGGAGGGGGAGAGGAGGAGCAGGAGGAGGAAGGGAAGAGATACCATTTGTGATTTTGTAGGAAAACAATTGCTTTTCCTCAGGCTAAGGATCAATAGGAATAGAAGGCCAGCCCTTAAAAACTGTTCTTTTTCTTTCTTTGTTCAATGACTTGGAGAAGCAGCAGAAACAAAATCCCTGTCTTTCTTAAGCTAAGAACGTTTATTTGCATACACTGGACAAAGACCTTTTCTCAGCTCTTTATGTGTGAACTCAGATCTGATAGTGTGCTAGCTCAAAAGAGAGGGACCCCATCACTGTCACTGGTGAAGCAACTATAAAATGAAGTGTAAGGATGCAGAATTTTCCCTGTTGTCCTCAAATCAGTGAGACTGTAGTCTTCAGATCTTGACTGAGGCAGACATCACTCCAAGTCCACATATTGGCTTACATTTGAAATATGCCCCAAGCCCTATCCATAGGGGTCGTAGGTACTCAGCCATGATCCAGTTTGCCAAGGGAAGTATTCCCTACATGGATATGAACGTGATCAGACCTACAATGTGCCAAAGAGCAAGTGGCATAACAAGAATTAATGTACGTAAAAAACAGAACCCAGACTTTTTTATAGTATTTCTCATTTCACAGCTTGAAAATATTTTTTAAAACATCCCCAGCACCTTTCTGGGAAATATTTATTATCCAGTTTATCATGCAAAACCTGTGCTTCATGTTGGACAGCAATTCAGCAAAGGAGAATGTTAGCATTTCAGGACATGAGTGACTGATACAACCTGAACCCATACAGCGGTCTCCATATTCCCCTGTGATGAGAGATGGCATGTTATAAATGTATTGTCCAAGTAGGGGATAAAACAAATGGAGGGGAAATTATTAAAGCTTTACCCGTTCTCATTATACAAACTTAATCTGAATGGATGTCCTAATATTCTTCCAGATGCAATGATAAACCTCCAACCAGCTAAGAATATTTATTGGGAGGATGAATATCATTATTCCATTTAGATTATTTCAGCATTAAGGGATATGGCTTATTCAAGCTGCTGTTGATAAAGCAGTGTGGTAAGGTTAATACTGCAACTGACAATGCTCTGCCAGAATTCACAATATATGGGAAACTTTAATTAGAAGTTTATGAACCTCTGAAAATTCTCCAAAGGGCTTATCCTTCAGAATGAACTTCGACAAATAGTCAGCTGAAACACGCAGTGATATGCAGCACTAACATAAAAAGAGATTGCTGATGTGTATTGGTACACGGTAGTCTTACTTTGAAGGTGGCTACCTCCAGCACTTTTAGAGGCTCCTGCCTGTTGTCTTTGTGCTTCATGAAATGTTATTCATTTTGTTTTTAGGGAAGTATTATAGTAATTATATCATGGATGAAAATCCTGCTTCAAGTCAATGAGTCAGTTAGATGTCAGTTGTGGGGGCAGGATTTCATTCTTTACTTGATGA
This sequence comes from Pterocles gutturalis, assembly GCF_000699245.1. Classification (NCBI taxonomy): domain Eukaryota; kingdom Metazoa; phylum Chordata; class Aves; order Pterocliformes; family Pteroclidae; genus Pterocles; species Pterocles gutturalis. The sequence continues at coordinate 43,223 of NW_010106785.1, read as the reverse complement.
GGCAGTTGGCAGCCATCAAAACACTATTTCCTTGAAATGTGTTAATTTGCTTGATGTTAGTTAACAATGGCTTCACTCTTCTGACAGATACTGCTGTAAGCCTGCTGGAATGGCAGAGAAGCAGCGATAAGAAATCTGCATCTGAGGATGTTGTGGAGTCTGTGGATGCTGACATTGATTGTACCTGCACCAGCGACTGTAGTTAAGCTAAACGCTTTAGTGTTGTGCCATAGACATACTATACAAATAATTGAATAGCTGGACAGATAAGAAGGGAAGGTAATAGCTGTAGTAAAATATTAAGAAATGTGCTTGAAGAAAATAAGCCTACTGCATTGCATACAAAGTCAAATGCATTATGTACAGTCTGCATTGCTTAATAAATATGTTGTTCATTAAATAAGTATTCATGTGGTCTCTCTATTTTTCCCTATCAACAAAACAATCAGACCTACCATAATATTATCCAGAAATTCTGCTTCCTTTTATCTGAAATATAATTACAGCAGTCCTCTCTTAAAATTATGTTCACTAGGTGATGAAAGGAAAACATGATTACCGCTACTGCTAACATTCCATTGTGCAAAGAATTTCATATTTAGCATACTAAAGACACAGTAAGCATTTGTTTTCTTTTATGTTTTCTGGTAAAGAGCAAAGTCTGTTCTTGGAACCATTCTGCAAAAAAATACATTTTACTCCCAGCAAGACCATTAGCCTTAGTACATTCTACAAAGGAATGAATTGGACTGCTAGACTCCCACTGTAGCTTTCCAGAGAGCTATAGTGTGTGACACAGTCCCCATTTTCATTTAAATTTCAATGGATGTGCTGTTGCTTCATGAGCTAAAAGTATGAATAGGAACTTTTTTTTTTTTTTTTGGTTTACCATCTTCTATTGTATATCTATGAAAATGATGCCTTCAAAAACTTCAGGGAACAATAATACATCAGGTAGCATTCCAAATACTCAAAAAAAGTAATATAGAGAAAAATATGTAAGATCAATAGCATCATAAAGCTAAAATAAAGTGCAAGCAGGACAGTTAGACTACATTTAACCAGTGAAGTGTCAGTCTGCTAGTTTTCACCAGGCCTATGTAGAAAGGTAATTCCCTCCCACCCCAGGGGACCAGGAATAGGCGGCACCTTCAGACCCTGAGCAATGGCACAATATTTCTTTACCTTGTACATGAATCAGCCGTGCAGTGAGCTGTGATACGTCTTCCATAACAGGGAATAGCAGCCAGCAC
>NW_010106785.1:41532-41939 GCF_000699245.1 Pterocles gutturalis | reverse complement strand
AACCCAAATGCTGTCAGGAAACTGTCATTAAAGAAAATACTTTTCTTTCTAACTAAAATCTGAACTATCAGAAAGAGGATTGAAGACTAAATAGCTGAACAATTACAGAATAACATTTCTCAGTGGTTTTCTTTCAAGAGCAGAAACATGAGTAATGTGTAGTTCTCCCCTCACTCTCTCTCAAGTTGCAGCTTGCAATTAACCTGAAATTAGAAAAGGCTCAGTTTTTCCTCAGTGTGCTGCACTTACTTCATGATTTACAAAAGAAAGTCATTGTGAGTTTGTACAAACTCAGGCCCAGTGGGCTGAGCCCTGGTGCCTGGTGCTGACCCTGCAGCCAGCACATTTGCCTCTGCCCCTGAGAGTCTCTCCTGAGAATAACCTACAGAGGGCAAAAGGGGGCCACC
>NW_010106785.1:3975-41501 GCF_000699245.1 Pterocles gutturalis | reverse complement strand
TTTCCCTTCCCCCAGGCCTAATTTAGTTGTATGTTGTATTTGAGAACCTTCATGGGTACTAGGTCTATATGCAGATAATCCATGCTCTATTAAACAGCTTTTTTTCGTGTGTGTGTGTGTTCAAAGACCAAGAACGTGGGTTCTTGCACTGTGTTTTTGTTGGTAATAAAGCATTCACAAACTCCCTTTACAAAAGCTGTTTTGCTAACTCACCAGAAGTGCTACACTGCAAAAAGCGTAGCCCCAAACAAGCGGGGAGGTGAAGAATATGCATTCCACTTTCTCTTAAAATCACACTAATATTACATCTGGAGAGCCCTTTTCTTCTTACTATTGTTTCCACTGTGGCTTATGGGAGATTGACTTTTTTTCGTGGGATCAGACTGTCATCTTTAATCCAACACCCTTCTCTTTAATCCACTTGTTTACCAAATAAAAACTTTTGCTAGTCAACCACTTCAATTCAGACACAGGCAGTGGAGAGATAAAGTGAGGGAAGAAAAAATGAACTTTCATGCTCAGCTACTAGAACAGGAATTTAGTAACAGCAAAGAGCCATTAGTAAGTGAAGCAATTCTGCTCACAGTGAAACACAGCCATCTACACAGAAGCACGACACTAATTAACAATGATCAAGCTGGGATGTACAGTATAAAAAAATACAAGCAGCTCGTAAAGGCAAATGCCTTCTCCCAGAAACAATTTACAGACCATTAAAGTCATTGGAAAAAACTTCAAGGGAGAGACCGATCAGCAGTCCTAAATTAGTTTATTCTACAATGACGATATATAATAACAACACATACTGTACAGCGTTAAAAACCAATAAACGTGCCAGGTCAGGCCTGCCCCTGCTGAAGCTTTGGATCCTGCACCAAAGAGAAGGCACCTCCAGCACCCCAATTAAATGGAGCCACCAGAACAGCTATGTATCTCTTCCTGATAAATTGTCATGCCTGGAAAAAGGTATCCTGCTCATGCTAAAACCACACAAGTGTGCCTTTCCCCCAGCAACTCTGATAGCACTTTCCACTGGCTGTGTTGTTCACAGGCCACAAAGCTCCCAACAGCAGGATGCTGCGTGCAACGGCTTGAGCCCAAAAGTCCTAAACTCCCAGCTCACGCACTGTCCCAGACACAAGGAAAGAAAGGAGCAAGTGCCCCACAATGGCAGAGCCCAGCCAGGGAGTTCACTCACCATCACTCCACCAGTAGCACAGCCCGGGCTGGAGCACAGGCTCAGCCAGAGGGGAAAGCAGTTGCTGGCAAAACCCAGGCACACTGGTTGTGCAGGGCATGGGTGAGACACAGCTCTTCTTATTTCCATATCAAAGGGGCAGCTTTCATTTCTGTCCGGTTCCTGTTCATTGGTGCCCTCTTGCTGAGGCAGCTGAATGCCTTTGACCGACTGAAAGACTCCACTGATGTTGCAGCTGTAAAATCCCAATATAATGAAAGTTAGTAAAGCCTTAGGTTGGCAGTGGGTATGGTAAAGCAAAACACTTAGAACTAGCTCATTTTGCCAAAGGAATTAAGAGCATTAGCAGTACAAGTGTGAAAAAGCCCTTCTGGAGTTTCTAATGCACCACGTAGACATTTCCAACCCATCCGGGAGGATATCTGCAGTCCAGATTTAAACCCCATTTGGAAATCATGCCTGTCCTATCTTATAAAACAAACCAAAGTTATACAGCCTACCGAGTATTAAAATGTGTACTTCACAGCCTGAGCTTTTACGCACTCTACTTTTCATTCCTAGTGCTTCTCAATATGAATTAATGAACTCTGGACTTTACTGTAGTAATCAAGGAATATGACCTTGCAATTATAGTACTCCAGTACTGTTTAAAAAAAAAATGTCGGAAAAAAGATGCAGGCCTAAGCATAGGCCAGGCTGGAGTCCTAATCCTGCCTTTGCAGCTCTATAATGCTGTTTTGCATGAGGCTGGGGATTTCTCTGCCTCATTTTCTGCATCAGAAGGATATGACTACTTACCTCCTTGATGGAGTCAGAAATGCTTATGAGTTTGCAGTCCCGTATGTCTTTTGCAAGTTCTTCAGTGATTTTAGATATGAAAAGTAAATTTTTCTACTAGATCTCCTAACCACATGAGTATATTTTATTGCTAAGTTGGAGGTTTTCATTTTCAGATTCATCCAACTGTAAAATAACTATACATCTGGAAAAAAATCAAAACAATGTACTTAATTTGTTCGTGGTCAGCTTTAGTTAAACCTTAGTGGATTATTCATAAAAGCCTAGAATCAGATCCCACTATTACAGTGGGAAAGGCAAAAGGCTGTTGGAGACAAAGTCTTTTGTATCCTGGACAAGGACAACAAACCTTTTGTCCTCCAGACCTGGCTCTTTTGATTCACTAATTTTAAATGACACGATGACTTTCAGGAAAGCATGGTCATTCTGCTCCAGAGAAAGGAGCTGCAGCGTGATAGGAAAGGACAAAATCGTTAATATCAGACCCCTCCTGGAAATGAAATGCCTGCTCCGCAGCATGAGCATTAAAAAAAATAACGTGCACAATTCTAGCCCCACTGAAGTCAATGGTTAAACTCAACAGAGCTGGGCTTTTACTCAGCATGTTTGAATGACTTATTAAATGAACTTCAGTTGTCCCTAAAAATAAATGTACTGTGTGGATCTAAGTGCAGCTGATGAATAAGAAACCTCGGGAATCTAGCAAATACAGTAGTTAGGGCTGAAACCAGAAACCAGCACAGAAGGTTGCAGAAGAGAGTAGCTATTAGTGGCCGAGCCTTTTGTTGAATATCAAGGTCTCTCATGCCATCTACTGGCTTTTTTGTTTACTAACAATGGTTTAAATCTTTTTGCTCCAAATTTATTTATAGGTTTGATACATTCCAGGCAGTTTTATATAAATTCTAATCAAGGTTTGGGGTGGTTTTTTTCCCTCTAACCTCCACACTTGATTACTGTGTAGTTTTTTTTTCCTGTAAGTACATTACAATTCTGTACCTTTCTGAACACCATTTCACATTGTCTCTGGAGGAAAAAGACATTGCCTGAGACATTCTCATTTCTGTTATTGCTGGATAGGCAGTAATTACATTGCAAGCAGGGCTAGGAGAACAGTTTACTAAGAAAATCCAAAGCTGTTCGAAAATAGTACTTACAGTTCTTCCTCAATCACTGTGAGAAGGCTGTTATTTTGGTACCTGAAAATGCTTTAATGTACAAAAAATATCTGTATTTCCTTCTTTATTTCCCTTTGCAGTTCACTTAGCTGTAAATCACAGTGAACACTTACGTGTCCCAATATTATTAAGTTTACTTTCAGATGGGGTTTGGGAAGCAGGGATTTTATATAGATAGATCTGATCACAGCACTTCCCTTCATTATCTATAGCCTGTTTTTTCCTGATGTCCTAGTTTCCCTTCCCTATTTATCTGTGTCCAGTGCTTTGTTCAGCTTCTCTTGGTAGGACAGAGGTGGGTGTCTCAGCCCGTCTTCACCCAGCTCCTGGGGGGAGCAGGCAGCCTGCAGCTGTGTGCACTGTGCCCCATCTAGAAGCTGTTCAGGCAGCTTCAAAATTCACATTGCACCCCATGTTAGAACATCAGCCTGCTGAAGCTGTCAGAGCTTTATGAACTCTGCTCTCTGCTCTCTGTGCTTTCCTTCTTCAGTATCTTCCACTCGTCTATGATTACAAACAGGCAAAGGGCCAGGGCTGTGCATGACATGGTACTTGTTGTACAGGCAGGCTGCTAATGTTAGGCAAGTTTGGGGCCCAGAAGGAGTTTGAATATCCAAGACCTCTATGGATTATCCTGGAGTACTCCAATTTCCACCTGCATAACAGAGGCAAAATTAACTCAAAATCTTTACAGCAGTAGATAACTGGGATTCATCAGGTTGTGCATACTGCTAGTCCGAGTAAACCTAGGTCTTGTTACTGGATAGCCACCTTCTCCGTCATCTTTGATGCATTTTGCCTTTAGGTAAATTGTGAGTGCTTTTGGGGAAAAATACTAATTGGAGACTTGCACCATCAAACCGCGAGTCCTGCATGAACTCTGCAAGGGTCTCTATAAGAGTGCTAAACTAGGGTGCTGAAATAACAGTCCTCAGGCTTTTGCCACTTCTTTGTTTCATCTCACTGGGAAAAAGGATCACAATCTCTTTGTGTTCTGAAAATTCAGGGCACTTTCATGACTCTTAAAATCTTCTTCTCAGTAATGAAATTAATTTTGAAATATAGTAAGTGGTGACAAATGTGTGAAATGTTGTGACTAGCTCCTCTCAATCCTTTCTCTGTTGTTTTTTTACATGATTTCCTCCATGTATCGTCTTAACCTTTGCAAGTAGAAGTAACTCAGAATTCTTTATAGACATTATAAGAAACAATATTTAAGTGCCTTGTTTAATAGTGGTCATATCTGTCTCTCATGCAGTTGAGAATTTACTCTAGCTAGAGCTGCTTTGATGCTTTGTTTTCTTGCCAGCTGATAAAAAGATTATTATAGCAAAAGAAAGAGCCAAGAATTTGGGCTGAATAAGCTAACACTAGAATTCTAGTTAGATTCCTGCTTACGTGATCAAAACAAAGCTATTAATATTCAAGATCTGCTCATGACTATGAGACTTGGGGGGTGATATGCGCATTAGATTCACTATGGGCATTACAGGTAGATGCAGGCTCAGGCTGGGGCTAGAACAAGCAGTCAAATGTTTGTGCCACCATGACTCTGAGCTGTCTACATTACTTCAGGCTCAATGCAGATACATCAGTATCTCTGAACTGTGTAACACCTTTGTGAAATGTGGCTGTACCTCTTCCGTTTGCTACTAACTTGGACATCTCTACACAACAAGTCATAGTGCCCTAATTGTCTCTGATATTACGATTGGCTGTATTACAAGACCTGACCTTTGTGTATCTGAAGCCAGAGTACAATCTTCTCCCCAGAGTGATGTAACAAATTCCTTATATTAAGGAGAGTTAAGCACTTTAGGTGGGATCTAAAACACCTCCCCCCTGCAGCCTGATAGCTACCCAGGCTATTCAATAGGAAATTCTGAAGAGGTCACCATACACATCCCATTTCCCAGGGCCCTGATCTCCCTGGGAATAGGTTTCTGTACCTGAAATCATCTTCTAAGTTCTGGCAGCATCCCCCTTCTGAAACACAGCTGCAGGGTGGTGGGGAGGTGTGGGAGTCTCACATCTCAGGGGACTGTTCAATCCCTTAAATCACTGTATGAAAATAGGTGGCAACCACAGTTGTAGCATTGAATGAGCATAACCACAGACACCATGATTTTGTGGGGCTCACTGACAGAGATTAAGGGTCACAGAGGGAGGCACATCCTGTGTGAGTTTTTTCATGTCTAACATGTGAGAAGGGGTTGAACCCTGTGGTTTTTCCAGCGGTTCTGAGCAGAGGCGATGCTGTTCTTTAGGATGCTGGAGAGCTTGCACAGATTGTGAAAATTAGGCACTGATAGACTTTGGTATTTAAAGGTATAGAAGGCAGTATTAAAGATTTCAGTCTTGAGTATAAGAACCTGCATTGTGTCTAAGTCTTTTACTTTCCTCTGTGAAGCTGGGCATCGGTCTCTACAACGTTGCAGCTTTACTTTGGAACATCCCAATGCAACCAAACTGAAAAGCTCTGGAGGAATTAATTGGTGACCTTGCCTGACAGACCAAAATAAATCTGGCAGGCAGGTTGCCCCCTTTGCCAAGTGCTCAGATCCCCAGCTGCAGCCATGCAGATTACACAGCTTCCCAGGCTGGGTAGTGTTGCCAGCTCCGAAGCCAGCTACCAGCCAGCTCCCCGACACTGCCTCCTGCCTTCAGCTTGGCTCTGCGGGCTCCTGAGCACGCCCAGGGCCAGCTGGTTAGCACCAGGTGGACAGGCAACCTGGCAGTCTCCCCACCTTTTGGCCAGCTGGTGGATCAACAAAATGGATTGCTCCACTCATGAGAAATGCTGGGATGCCGACACCTCCCTCCCGTGCAGAGTGAGACGCAACGTGACAGCCCAAAACTCCCCCAGGGCGCAGTTCCCTTTTGCAGAGCGTACAGGCTGCTCTCTGCCTCTTTTTTCTCTGATGCAGGGGACAGAGGAGACTTTCAGGTGTGGTGTGATGCTGCTACTTCATTTATGTTTGTAAAAGGAACTGAAGTCCAAAGCACTAATTTTTTTGCCTACTTCAACATCCCATTACAGCTTTCTTTTGGTGGGTAGGCATAGACTAACTGAATTAAAGGTCAAAGATTAGGTTACCGGCACAGGCAAAGCCCAGTGCTTTGTGTGCTACTCAGTCCTACCAAATCTGCAGCTTAACATGAATAAACACCTACAGAATTCTGGCCTGGCTGAGGCAGAGTCCTAGCTCTGTCTATAGTACTGATTTATATCATGTCAATATAAATATAAATATAATTAAGAAGGATTTCTCATTTCTTTTAAAGCTTCTACCACCAATTCTAAGGCCAAATCCTTTATGGTACAAACAACTGAATGTCATTTTCACTCTCCTGCTGCACATTCTCAGCATGGCACTGAAGAGTGGTTGAAATGTATGGTTTTGTTCTACTTGAACTATTACCTTATCATTAGCATCCTTTTGAACAACATTCTTTCCTTAAACGTCTCATTTTAAAGGGTTGTTTTCAATGATCTCTGTATGCAACTGATCTGTTTTGAAATTAGGTTTGTTTTGAGCTAGGACTGTGTGCCCGAACTGCCCTATATGTAATAGCAATATAAATATTTTCTGTAATTTTGTCCACCCCTTCACCATTTTTCCAGCCATTATGTCTACTTTCAACTGCAGCTCCATATCAAGCACAAGAGACAAGCACTGCACTGCCACAACAGATTACATTTGCATAACCTCTGATAACTTCTGTGCTGTAGACAATGTGAGATTTTCAGCGTTGCTAGCTGTCAATGTATGTGTTTAGCCAAGTTGTCATATTTTAGCTTGGGAAGTCCTTCATCCAGTAAGGATCTCATTACACTTCCACTGTTCTACAACCACTTCATCCTAAGGCAATAAAGATGGTAAAAAATAGTACTCTTTTAAAACCAAGACCTCAAGACAGTGGGTGTTTGGAATACAGATGAAGTGAGATCATCCAGGGTCAGCTCCCTCAGGAAGATACCTGAAAATTTTCACATTACATCATCCTTGAATTTCAGTCATTTCCTCAGTTGCATTAACAGCACCAAAATAATTGAATTTTACCATTTTCTTCCATACCTGCATGTACTCAAAAAAATTTTAAAAAAAAGTTTATTCAGAAATGTTGTCAGATCATTTAAACCAGTGTATGAGGAACAAAATACGTGGTATAGTCTGCCATGTTATTCCAATGACTCAAGTCCGAAAACTGACATAATTTTTCTGAACGACAGACTGAGAGGTTGCTTGCTTGGTTATCACACAGCAATTTCACAGCTACTGGGTTTCATTACCCCCTTCCCTCCCCAAAAGATTTTCTTAATATGAAAAGACCTTTCAGTTTTAGTCCTACTTTAAGTTCTTCTCTTTACCTGAATTTTTCATTATGCTATTTGTAAGGCTTATATTTTCCTTGTTAGGCAGAAAGCAGGGTCATAATGAAAGCACTATGTAATCAAGTGTGCCTCAACAAGCTGAACAGATTCCTACAGCAAACTCCCAGGAAACCTAACTGCAGTGCCCTCCGCTCCTTCCAGCTGCTGCTGCACTTATCTTCTAGACGAGAGACTTGGTGATCTCCTCTACGGGCTTGCCTTTGAGGGAATGGAGCAGCAGGAAAGCAAGCTTACTCACACATCACCCTGACCTCTAGGTGAGAAGAAGATTTCCCTGTACAGTTATATGCTCACAGTAGAGGCTGATAAATAGACTGAACCATAAATCAAACAACAGAGTTAAATAAAATCCATTAGCTATGGTCACAGTAGAGGGCCCTTCTTTCCTGGCTCCTGGGCGTCCATTGTTTGCAAACTCTCTGCCCCCGGAGGGTAAACCATTTAACAAAATAAATCTCCCTAGATAAATATATAATCAATTTTAATTATGGCTTATTGTGTGAGAAGAAGCCTCTTTGTCTAACTGTACCTTCAGAAAAGATACAGTAATGGTATCTTTTACCAGACACATCAACATCAGACACACAAAAGTATTCACAGTTGCTACTGTGCCAAAACACATTGCCACTTCCTTACATGTGTCCCTAAGAAATTTATAAATATGCAAGTCAAAGACTCTTCTCAGATATTCAAGTAAAAATCGGGTATACATCTTGATATGAGTCAAACCAATACAAGTGCAAACAAACTAGATATATTTCACCTTATGGAAAAGAATTATTTTGAAAAACATATTCACAGTAACCAGTTGGAAGCTGTCCAGAAAATTGTTGAGATCTCACTCTGGGAATCTGCCATTAAAGGAGGAGGTGACACAGTGAAACATCTAGACTGACTCCTTTTACAAGGCACTTACCCGGCTTTCATCTCATTCTGAATGAGCACATTGGCAGTTCAAGTCTTGTTCAATAGCTCTTCATAATGGCTTCAGGGTCTGTTTCTGGAGTTAGTCATTATCACACAATATGGGCATTTAGCTATTCAACGTTAGGATACAGAAGGTAGTTCCTAGTGTAACAAAGTGAAAGGAAGAAAGTAAAGAACACACACAATGTGTTAGGGAATAACTCGAGATGTAATTCAAACTACAAGGAGGAAATGATATTTTTTTTAATAATTTCTTGAAAGGTTTGTGCAGATGATTTTCCTAATCAAAAGAATTTATAGGTTTGGAAAGACCCCTCAGCTGTATAAGCCTGCAGAACTGCAGTCTGTTCTCCCCCCAATGTAAGCAAGGCAATATTTTTCCTTCAAAGGAGGTCCAGCTTCATAACTGCAATGAGATACAATTCCACTGATGTCTCTGGAGTTTCATCTGCCTCTGGTAGTAGTAAGTGTGACCCTCCAGTGTCAGGATTTTATAAAGATTAGCCCAGCAAGCACATAAAATATCAAAAGCTACAGGAAATTTTCAGCATTTTCCTTCAGCTCCTCAGAAGGGAAGTTGTCAAAGTAGCTGTCTGCTAAACATATCATGTGCCTTACTATAGAAAGAAGGATGTCAACACTGCATGTCAAATCCAACCCAGAGATATATTTTTTAATGGGCAGGATCTGAGTTAGACAGATCCCAAATCTCTCTGCAATTACCTGCATCTGTAGGAAAGGCACAAAAAGATTTTTCTTAAAGAGCTCTCAAACTATTTTCCAGTCTTGCTTTTTCTGACAGAAGCAAAGTAAAAATCTCAGAAAAATATTTTCAAAGGCATAGTTTGAGGAGATTGTAGGTTTTAGTTGTTCCCACACCTTCACACCAGCAATAGTGCCACTCAGGTGCAGTTTGGCCAGCGATGGTTTGCTCTCAGCCACCACCTCTCCTGGGGGTCTGGTGGCCCTTCCCCAATGATCTCCAGCCCTCTGTCAGTACCTGGACACCGTGACACACAATGGCTTTCAGGAGACTACTAAGAAGTAGGCTAATGTCATCAGAATTATTAATTTACTACTACAGCCCATTACCTTCAGAAAAGTGTTTGAGACGATGCAGTGTGAATTGAAATGACTGTCTAACTACACCCTTCCTTAGCCAGGGTCCCTTCAAACATGGGAAGTGAGGGCACAGAAACAACAAGAACATTAAGAGAAAGCTGGACGCTTTTGAGATGTTTCAGCTTAACCAGTGTAATGTATCAAATATGTCTGCAGTCCCCTGACATGGCCATGAAGGGACATGCCATGGCAGTGGGAATGGAGACTGCTTCCTGAAGCCAATGTTCTTATGGGCACAAGAAGAAAATTAATTCATTCTTGCCAACATGGACTATCATCTTACCCGTGCTCGTCTTTCTTCCTGCCCAAAGCATATTTCAAGCACAAGCAGCAATGTGACACAAAGCCTAAACCCTGCTACCAGAAGTGCTCCAGGTGCCCTTCCTGCAGGTGAAGGGAAGTCATGTCAGCCAGGTGTGAGAGTCACCACATTTCATAGCTGGTTTCTCAGGTTCATTTTTCACATCCCCCTGCAGATGGTCACTTCAGAGCTGTATCCAGCCAATCTAACTAATTAATTATGCTGTATTAGCCCAAGAGCAGGCCTACAGATGCTAATCACTAACAATGGCACTTTTGGATTATGATCCTTCACAGCCTTTTTTTGTGTGTCAGCCTTTTTTTTGGGCCACTTTTACAGCTACACAAGCTATGTACAGAGCCCTAATGTGTCTTTTTACAGAAACTTTGTGAATGCTCATAGAGGGAAAGAAAATGGAGAGCCAATCCTTTATCGTTAAAATAATTTATTTTTGCCTCTGTAACTAATCCTTATTCCCTCACAAGCTGGATTCACTAAGCATACAAAAAATGTGCTTAGGTGGGCCAGGGAAGAAAATCCCTGGACAGGTTTGCAAGTGCCCCTGTGGATTCTTAGGAGCAGAGCACCAAGCCAGCAGTGTGCAGGTATTAGGGGATGAGACAGCAGCACATCAGCTGCCTAGTCAGTACACCACAGTTCCTTCATCTCTCCTTCTTTCATTACTTAGACACCAGGAAGGAGGGGAAAAAAAAAAAAAAAAAAAAAAAAGAGTGCTGTAAAAGGTGATTGTCTGAATTGTCTGAAACCATATGAACAAGATTTTCTCCCCTCTAAGGGAATTCTCAGCTGAGTGGGTAAACTCCTGCCATTCCAGATTGCAGCAAGTCATCTTAGCCCTTATTTTCCCTAAGTTTCTGGTATCTTAACAGTGCTATCATTGGCCAATTTATTCTTTAAGGCATATGTATAGTTTCAGCATATCTTAATTTTTTAGAAGGGGAAAAAAAAGACTTTGAAGAGTCACATTATGTTTTCAGGGTATGGTGGTCCATAAGTATGGCAGAAATGGAGTACCACTGCATTCTGCTTCTCAGTTGCTGTGCTTGTGTACATGGCCTGAGTATCTTCCTCAAAAGAAGAAAACTTTCCTTCTTTCTAGAGGAAAGGATGCTCTAGTGCCAAACAAATGGGCAGCCTTCTATGAACTGCTCCCCAAACGGCCTGTCTGCAATTGCTTCTGGTTGAAGACAGCACAAGAATTCAGTTTTTCACAAAGGCATTAGGTAGAAAAGCTTTAATTATTAAAAGCGTGTGAATTAAGCAGACACTGTGCTGTACCTACAGTGCCTTGGTGAGAAGGCGCTCTGTAAACAGAATTATTATTTCATCAACACAGTAGACTCCTGACTTAATGGCTTACTAACTGGGCCAGCGATGAGATTCGATGTGAAGAAATCAATGACTCAAAGCAAGAGATGCAGCAAATATGAAACACCTAGTGCTTAGCTCTTAGGATTGCATATTGTCTCCTGTGGAAGTGACTCATATCATGCAGGGAGAAAATAACACTCCTGCTGCTGCGTCCAACTGTATCCATAGGAGATAAGACTGAACTGGTGCTTGCTAGCACTAGACTCCCATACTTTAGGGGTTTTTTATTTGCTTTTTGATGTTCTCCTTCTGTGCTATAGCTGCTAAATAAATAAGCATTGCTACTTCATGTTTCCAAAATGGTCTTAGTGCCCTTCTTTTTTTTTTTTTTAATTCATGACATCAAAGTCAGTATTTCTTAGTAGTGGTAGCCCTATTTTGGTGTCCACCAGATGTATACATCAATCAGAATGACTCTGCTGTACTGCAGAGCAGAAGCACCAAAGGGCATCCTGCAAAATTAAATGGTGAGAATAATGAAGTCCTTCACAATTCCTCTCTGTTCTAACCATTATAACAACTCGAGAGAGCAGAGAAGATATTTTCAACATGTGGCTATAGGTGCATGACTCTCCTTCAGACAGCTGGCTAGAGGGTAAAAGGCAAGAGCAATAAGTATCTCTCCTCCACGGGAGTGAGCATGATTCATGGATGAAGAATATTTTATTTTCCTACTCACCAGCATACTGAGGCTTTACTGTGAAATTACTTCTTAAGTTTCCCCCTTCTCTTCAGTGCTAATTTAGGGATATAAACTCACCACGCTGGCTCACTTTTCACTGAAGTGATTTCAGCTTCTCTTCCAGATTCTGGGGGAAAATCTCGGCTTTACGTTCATCAGCTCCTAATGCAAAACAGTGAATCTGACTCTGCAGATTCCTGGTGTAGTCGGGAGTATCTGTGCAAAGGGGGAGAGATGAGTTAAATTGCAGAAGAAATCCTTCATTAATAGTGCCAAAGGACTGTGCAAAACCTAATTCTGTAAAAGAAGGAAGGATTAATATCCCATTTTACAGGGAAGAAAGCGAGATAACAGAGCAAACACCCAGGAAAATTAACCACCAGGATCACTGTGGCTTCAGTTCCGCATCCATTTGCACGAGGGGAGAGCCAAATTTGGGCAGAATTTCCTCTGTTTGTGTGGTAGTTTGTTTATTTGTTGCTATAGAAGGAGCAACCCAGCAAAATTTCTCTCAAGCATTTTTCTTCAGAATATCCTGTCACTTCTTTGGATTTTTTTCCTATCAACATGCATCTTTACCAAATAGGACAGCTAACAGTTAACGGGACAGAAAACAATTATAAATTACATAGAACTGTGTGGAAACCAGACTGCCACATTTCATGCGTTTTTGAAGATAATCTATCTTTCTGACACAGCTTTCTGTCTGCTTTTTGTCGGGGGGAATAATACAGCACAGAAATACACTGTTGAAAAATGGCAGCTTCCAATGCCTTCCCCCAAAAAAAAAAAAAGCAATAACCTTTTTCTACATGTAATTGCACTAAATTCACCAAAAGCACATAATGGACAAGAATACAGAATGAATCACAGCATTTCTATATGAAACATCTGTTCCATGAACTGGCCATGATGATTTTTGACTATATGACTGCATCTGTAGTTTGGAAACAATTAGCCAGAAGCAATTATTTATCTTGAGTTGTCACACTTGTTTTATCAGCTCTTTGGGGGGTTCTTGTGTAATCATAGAACTTGCAGAGCTGAAAAAAGCAGGATTTTCCTGCTCCAGTTGGACCAAGAAATAAAATGCAAATCAATGACAGCGTGTTTAAATAAAATTTGTACAATCCAATTTCATCCATCATTTTCTTCCTTTCCTTGTTAAGGCAAAAATATTACATGCACTCAAAGACTCAGGAGATCTCAAAATATCTTTAGTAGTCACACCAGTATACTGGAACCAGGAGAATGCAAATAAATCCCATCCTTCATTGCCTCATACTTTCCACTCCTCTAATTTGCAGTGGTAAATTTGAAATCTGAATAGTCTCATTTTTCAGAAAGCACTGAGCACTCCCCAGTGCCTTTTGCAGCCACTGGGACATGCAGCTGTGACATTCAACACCTATGCAAATCTGGGCCGAGTTATCTGCAGTGAGACAACTAATGCAGCTGAGAAAAAGAGTTGCTTTGCCATCTCACAGGGGAAAGAAATCTCTGTAGTGAGCTGTTAGAGGTAACTCAACATTACAATAATGTAGGCAGCCTTAGGAATAGGCTAAAAGTCATTAGGAGGTTGGTTTTCAGAGCATATCAGACAATATATGGCACCATCATGCATTCAGGAAATCATGTTCAGGTTTTATAAACCACAAATGCAAATAGGGCCTGGCAAGCTTTATACTGTGAACACATAAATAGATTTAGCATATGTAAGCCATTGTGTAGCTCAACTAGAGAATTAATACTGTCCAGGAAAAATATGCCAGCGTAGTAAGGAGTTTTTTAGTAGCATGAGGTGAGCAGTACCCAGACAGCTATGTCAAGCTTTCTAATTTCACATTTCTGAAAAAAGAACCAAAATGCAAATGTTTCACCTATGCTGTTGACATTAGACATAATTTTCCAGGACTTCCTGAGCAGTTCGCCAAACACAGCATAGCTGCACCAAAGAACTTGCTGTTGCTTGTTATTAAGTTATCTGGATGCTTAGGCATGGGCCACAGCCTCTGGACAGTCGCTCTGAGCATTGTTTGCAGGCAATATGCATCACTTTTTGGGAAACTAGTAAGGTTCAGACATCAGCTGCTCAAGTAGATATTAAAAGGCTATTTCCTTTCTGAGCTGAATCCAAACCACCCATTTGTGCTCATACAGTTCTTTTTAAATTAACTTCTCTATTTTATATATAACCTTTTTTCTCCTTTTCTTTCAGAAGCAGCTTCTGAACATGCAAGCAGGCTGGGAATCTGCTTGTGCTTTCCCTGTTGAAACATCCAGCAGCCTCCTGTACTGAATCCCGATTTCCCAGGTCCTGCGTGCTGCCGGGCTTGTGTCCTCAGACAGCGCTACCACCGCTCCTGCTTTCACTCCACTCCTACTTTCTGGGCACAAAACCTTTTACAGAAAAGGGGCCCTGGGGCCCAGCTGCTGTAGGTGCACAGGACAGGCAAAGAGCTGAAAGGCGCCTCATCCTGAATGCCGCACACGCATACTCTGCCTCACCGCTCAGGGGGTAATGAAAACTGAAGACACAAACGGATTTTGCACTAGATTTCTGAAAAATCCAAGCTGAGCTGACAATCTAAGCACTTCTCTGTCAACAAAGGCTGTTTGGGATTTACAAACTAGCTGACCCTCCTGAAGAGTCTGATTTATTTGGTATGCTTTCAGCAATCTTAATACATGCCAAGTTTTTATTCACAGCCATGGCATTTTGCATAATACCCGAGTAGAGTATTTGCTTAGGAAGTGGTAGACCTGGATTCCAGGCTTTCCCCTGCTGAGGAGGGCTGAAACTACGGCTTCCATCTCCCGCGGGAAAATGCAGGAGGGACTGGGCTAGCCAGAGCCTACAAAGCACAAACCTGGATCCAAGTGGAAGAGACGTGGGACCCAGTTTCTGCTCCCTGGAATGTTCAAACATCCAACATTAGGTGGCATCTGGATTAAAAAACAAATATAAGCCAGAAATAATCAAGGACATAGAGACCGGGACCAAGAATACATCACTCTTGGCCAAGCTCCATAATCACTAGGTTAGATAATGATGCCAGTCCTCTTGGAAGACCTTATTTGCAACGTGCTGATGCAACTATATTATTTCAGTTCTGCAGCAGCTTGAATGCCTGAAGGTATGTGTCCCTGTACTGCCCCTCCATGGCATAGTGCAGACATACTTGCCTCTCTTTTATTGAAGCAGTTTGGTACAAACTAGCTTACTATTCCCTGGGTCAGAGAGAAGTTATACGTAATAGTCAGTAACATTAATGTAACTACTACTGCTTCACTGTTATTATGCATTTCTAAATTGGGACTGTACATATCTTGGTATCCATGGTACTGTCTGCACCTGGAGCAGGAATCCTTCCTGTTTGATTTCAAAGATGTTCCATGATTACAGCATCCATTCATTTAATTGGGGCATCATCCCCCTGTTTCAAGTAATATTTGATTAGTTTGCAGAAATAGGAAAGCAAAATTGAGTATCCTCTATTGAGGAATAAATACCCTAAAGGATTTTAGGATAAATATCCATGAGGATTTTAGAATAGAGATCATTTGACAGGAATAGTAGGATGTTATGATTCATCTGCCTTTGTCTTTATTAACACATCTCACCCTCCCTACAATGGGGATGAGATTTGGCTTCAAGTGTAGCAGCTTTCATGAACCTCACCCTTGAGCCCTACTGATCCTGTGGGGTATCAAGGCACCCAAGAGTTAGATATAAGCATAAAATATCTTATATCTCCTTAGAGAACTAACCCTCAGTTTTACCCTGTACAATTTCCTATCTAACTGAAGCAATTTGGGCATTGATGCATTTAAACCTGCAAGGCACTCAGATGTCGTAAGATTAAAGTTTCAAAGACAACTAGATGACCTTGTAGGAGAACATGAATTTACTTTAGCTAGTTCTCAAGATAAGCCCAACAATAGTCATGAGTAGTTGTTGCAACAGTTAACTACCATGCGATTTGTCTCAGTGGAAACATCAGACATTTGCAAATAACCAAGAGATACCGTAGTGCAACATTAAAAGTAGGTCACCACAGTTTCCACAATAAACACTTCTTTTTTTGACATTAACCTGCCTTTGACTCACAGTCCACAAAAGTTAGATCATTTCCAAGGAAGTCTGTCACACTGAATGTGCAGTTTTTAAAACCTGATGTTATAGCTGTGCTATTATTGTGTGGCATGCGTTGCTTGCACAGCAAGATTAGAGATCCATTTCCAAAATTAGGGTCAAATTTATAAACCCGCATACAGTGCATTGTCTCTTATTATAATAGGATTTTTTCCTTCATACTCTTTCCTGTTTAATGCAAAGTGAAATTCCATTTCATCTTTAGTAAACCTTTCAGCTGAAATACAATTTTGACTAATAAAACCTCCATAAACACAATCACTTTTATTATGTACAACTTCAACAGTTAGACCTTGATAATAATGCTTGGCATGACTGGCAGCAGTAAGGTAACCATGGACACTGCTCTTATAAAGAAGAAATGAAAAATTAAATCCCAGTAATTTTGAGATATTTCTTTTATCTTGAAAGGGAAGCTGAAAAAATATTTACAGATATATTTCCTCATCAGATACCATGTTTACTACTGGTAACATTAATATCGTTATGGTTCTAACTGTGGTGCTTGGAAACACCAGCCTGAGGTCAGGGCTACAGAGGTCAGAGAGCTGCCCAAACAGAAATGACGGTGCTTGTCATCAAGGCCCAGAGCTGGAAGAAATAAGACAAAGAAGAGCAGAAGAAAATTGTTTTTACCTCCATTTTTTACATAAAGGAAAAGAAGCAGAAGACAAATCTTTAACTAGTATAGATCAGTACAGTCTCATGGACTTTGCCATCACGGAGTGACTGTTTTTCTATATCTATTAAGTACAGTAAAGGCCAGCAAAAAGCATCGGACTAGTCAGTCCTGCACAAGCAAACCTATATCCATGTCTTCACTAATCTTTTGCGTTACTTATAAATTTTTATAGACATATTTTAAATAAGAGTTTCTATAAAGATTGATCATAGAGCAGACTGTTTTGCTGACACTTTTATTGTCTATAAAAACCTCTTGAGTTCTGGAATTCCAGTAAATTGCATCCCTTAAAGAGGACATCAGTTTTGTCTGTGCATTTTCCTAGCCAACTTACCTTCTCCTCTTTTTGCATGGGTGTCATAAACTGGTATTTGGGTTGACCCAACTCAAACCAGCTGTCGGTTTTCTTGTTTGAATTATTTTTCTATCACACCCTGCTCGTGTTTTTTTCCATACCGACAGCTTTGCCAGAATAAATCTTTGCTGCTTAGCCAGATGCAAAAACAGCCTGCAAACAAGGTTAGTGTCCTTTTTTGGTTAGGTATGCCTAGCCCAGACTGCAAAGTCCTGACCAGTGTGTCAGAGTGCTTTCAGATGTATTCTTCTGTATTACCAAAAGGTGTCTTTGCATCATTAAGACATCTACTTGTAAATAAGCCAACATTTTTATAATGATGCTAAACGGTAAATCTTTGTGTGGCATAATACATATGCTTTGCCTCAAATATGTACAACATTACCTCCTCTCAGTCCCAGATAATTTAAAATAATCTTTCCAAGATTTCCCGTGTAATCCAAATCCAGACAGATTTAAAATGCTAGAAAAGCCATAAAAGGCAATAAACCTATAGTTCATCGTAGCCTGTGGAGTGACCCTAACACTTGTTGTTTTGAAATTACTTCTGTTGCATCAGCGAGCGCCTGCACTTTCACCTGGAAACAAAGGCAGAATTATTATCTCTGCTGTCAAGGGAATGTTTTAACTTCTTGCGTTACAGTCACTCGAAAGTTCATCACCTAGCCTGCAGATGGAGAGAGAGGGCTGTGGTTAACCCACCTGCTGGAGTTCCCCACAGTGCTGGGGAATGTGCCTGAACTTTATCTGAAACTCAGCACTGTGGTTCCCACAGATAAAGCAGGACATGGACTAACAGCGTGGCATGTGCATAACTGAACAAGTATTTCCAAAGGCACATTCTAGTCTCAGCCATACAGTTGAAACTTGGGAATCTGATTTTGAATTTCTCTGCATATTGACTAGGAGAGAGTCAGACCAGGAACTTCTTATCTGATAGGATGCCACTGAAAGAAAGAATTCAGAAAACACAGTTATTTTCTTCTGGTTAGTGACTGATATCACCCCACTGTTTTTACAGCACTGAAAGTCTGCTCAGTATCTCTGGCACTTCTGTCATTTCTAAAGCCTAAGGCAGGTGGCTGAGACATGCATGTTAAAAGAGAACTTAATTTTACTTTCCATTTTCTGGTCACTTATAATTTTGAAAACAAATATTGATCCAACAAAGCTATCCTCAGAAGAAAGGAAAGAGATTTTTCACACACAATTAGAAAGGATTTATACACTAAACCTTCAAATTATTTTTTTCCAAAGAATTAAGTGATAAAATGTGTATTTGTATATAGGAAGAGACATAATGAACTACAAGTATCAGTATTCCATTTTATAGGGAATTATTATTCTGTAAGAAAGACCAAAAATGGAACTCAATGCATTTACAGACAAATTCAAGAGCTACGTAGCAGACCCTGCTTGATGAAATTTTCTTTGTGTTACACTCAGAGAAAAAAAAAATTGGAAAGCACTGCTCTAAACTGAGGATATAGGCTCCACTGAAGTTAACAGAAATTCTCCTGCTGGGGCGAGAAATTCATTCTACAAATACCAACAGGACTGCATCTTCACTCAGCCCTCTAGTCTTATTACCACTGACCACCCATCAGTGCCTTTGGCATGACCCTGAAATGCTCAATTAGGGATGTATTCAAATCTCACTGTTTTAGCTTAATCTGAGTAACTTCCTGAGTAATTTTACAACATTCTTCCCACCTGGCTGAAATTTTAACCAAAGAACTGAAAATATTTGTATCTTAGGGATGTTTTGACACAATCACCAGACCACAATTACTGGTGCAGTCCTGCCCTGTGTTTAACGGGAGGGACCCACAAGTTCTTTTGGACACGGCACGCTATCTGAAATCAGGAAATTATAAACTGTTGCCTGAGGAGCCAAGGAAGTTATTTTCAAAGTTCTTTAGGTGTGTTTGTCATGCAGTCCTTCTCACAGAACTGATTTACACAGCTTTAGTTATCTCACTGTAGAAGATTAACTGATCAGCAAAACTAAAAAACACTAGGAAAAACCATTACAGAAAATAAAAGAATAGTTTCTTATAAACAGTTGCAGTGCAGAATGAGCAGCTTTCTGTATACTTCTGCTTTGGTAGCACTGCTACAATTCTATAGAAATAGAAGCATTTTGAATTAGGAAAAAGGCAGTGACTCTGCTCAGAATGAAATACATCAGGCTCATAATACCTTCTACAAACATGATTTCATAAATACAAGCATTGGGTTCAGCTATTCAATGATAGACCTCATTGTGTGTTTCTTGAAAATGTTCCTTTTAAGGGGTTTTTCTTTGGAAAATTGTTTCTTCATGCAATATTTGCATCTAAAGAAGTGTATTTTTCCACTCTGAGCAAACTGGGAGATTCAAAAAGTCAGCTTCATTATGTCCCATCCCTTCTTAAAACTATCACTGGAGAAAGGATGGGCTTTCAGTAGGATTTTAGCTGATCAGAGAATGGGATGTAGGAAAAGCCTCCTGGAGATGGCTAAAAGGGTCTGGCAGTAATGTTAAGGATTCAGTCACCAATTCTATGCATATATACACACTCAAACATATAAGTGGGTTTTGAATGAACAAAAGTCAACAGTTCAGAGCCCATTCTTCTGTATTTATAACAGGATTTAACCAGTATGGAATTTAAACCCAAGCCTTTCCACATCTATATAGCATCTACATAGACATGGCTCATCCTTTCTGTTTTTAGGGACATAAGGTTTGCTGAAACTTACTTTGGCTTTCCTCTCACACATACCTTACAGTCCCTATTTCATTTAGTATATCCTCTTCAGAAAGAGGTTTGTGAAGTTTCTCTGGATGCCACTTGCTTCCTTCCATCTCTGTGTCAAAAAAAATTGTACATGCCTAAGGATGCTTCCTTCCCAGTCTGGTCTGCAGCTTTGGACTGTGAAGCAAATTAGGTTTTATTTTTTTGACACGGGGTAGTTTTTCCACTACAGGGGCTTAGATTTCCCTAAATCCCAAATCCACAGCTTTATAGCACTTACCTATTCGTTTGAATGAGCAGGAGTGAGCTAGCGGCTGCTGGGGTCTGCATGGGCTTCCCTATGGTCTGTAAGTTTCTTTTCAACAAAGAAATTAAAACACTAGCAGCTTGAAGGGGCAGAAAATAATGAAATTAATAACAGAGTCCCAAAATCAGGTGGCTGTCACTGTTACTAGTTGCAAAGAAAGAACAAAGATGCATTCACCTGGTTCAGTAATTTGGTAGCTGGGTGACAATGTGTTTGTTTACACACAACCCAGTCCAAACAGGTAACGTGATAAATGTTGTAGAGGGCAACATCTTGTTTCAGTAGCTCAAATCTAAGATGAATCTACCTTCATAGTATATGTAGGCTTCACAAATATAAGAGGGTGACTGAATGTTTGTGCTGATTCTTTTACTGGCACAGTGCTATTGCGTAACTTGTGGTCTTTAAATAGAGATTAATATTATTTGTCCACTCATTTTATAATAAACCACATGCCACAACAAATCTTCTCAGATTGTATAAGAAAACATTAAATTAAATCACTAAGAACACCTGGTGCTAATAAACATCTGGTTTCTTCTTAGTAATAATACTCAATATATACAGAATGCAGATATTTCCTTTACGTGTTAATTAAAAGCCTCACTCACAAGTAACCTGTGTAAGCACAGGTAGCAAAGTACTAGGGCGTCAAAAGTCAAGAGGCCCTCAGGAGAATGGAGAGAGAAGCCCCATCCATTCAGGCCCCATCCGTCCAAACCCCATCTCTCCCATGAAAGGGGACAGCACCTGGACAGTAACAAATCAGCAAATGGGCAAATTAAACACTGTTGTGACATTCAAACTGCTCACAGCTCTTGAAGCTTTGCTGCAGTTTTGTCTTCACCAACAAATACATCCTTGTCCTTGTCCTTGCCCTGTGCTTTGTTCCCATAAAACAACTCTTGTTGTAATAGGACTCAGGGAACAGAGATCATATTCCTTTGTCTTCCCACACTAATGTTCAAAATGAGAAATAACAGCAAAGTCAGAAGTAAAAAAGAAAAAGAAAACAAAACAAAAAAAAACCCCACAAAAACCACTACTTCATGCAAATGCAGTCTGTGGAATTCAATGCCACGTGACATCAACAAACTGAAATGCTGCAGATAGTTCCACTGCTTACACAATGTGCAACCAAAAGCTAATCAGAATTCGTACCATGCAATGTAAAAATCTCAGGGATGAGAAAACAAGCTTGCTTTATTTTCTGTATTGTGGTGATAGGTGCAGCACTCAGCCCAAGAAAGCTGCTTATCCTAAAGTGCTCTGCAGTGGTCACCTTCCAAACACATTACTAGGTTAGTGGTTTGAAGAGGCACAGTAGTTCCCGCTGCTGTGATACCCTGCTCTCCAAGGACACACCATTGATATAAATTGTAAATTACAGATATTTGTTCCTACAAGTTTGCTTTAATTTCCACTATGTTCCATTCAAGTATTTCCCCAGCACATTGAGGATTGTACTGAACACCTCTAATGTTTTTTTAATTTTCTGGAGCACATCTTTTACCCAAAATACATGAAAGTAACATTGCCATCAACAGATTATGAACGACTAATGCAATTATCAGTTTAAGCAGCAGAAAAAAATAGAATTATTTTTTTTTAAAGTTACACTAATCCACTCATGTGTACCATTATGAAGAATAACATAGTTTCCTGCATCTTTTAACAAAATTTGTTAGAATTTAACTTTTCTGATTCTTACTAGTTTAAAGAAAAAAACACATTCAAAATGGGGAAATTATGGTTTAAAATGTCTTTATTGTCTTCAATGCTCTATAATTTTAGTTTAGATTATGTCATTCACCTAAACTTTAAATTTTCCTAATTTTTCTCTCTCTACTTACATATTTTTTTACTTGGATACAGATCATACATTTCCCCCATCTTTTGCTTCTGCTTCAAGGATGATTTTTCCCAGGGACAGCTTTGTTCATCAGCGAGCAGGCAGTCATTTTAGCTTCTTTATTCCCCTTATCCCCCATTCTCAGTTATATTCAGTATTTTGCAGATATAAAGGATACACCTAAGGTGAGTTGAGACACTATTCATGAGATCTTTCTGCCCACCTCCCACCTCAATAACAATAATCAGACACAAGGTGTCCTTGCTACCAGAACATTCAGGATTGACAACTCTATACTGAGTTGCTCAGTAATCACACATGTTCTGGTGGAAATTATTACCTTTATTACAAAGCTGTGTATAGATAGAACTAAATGCTCATCTTTGCAATAAAGAATGTGCTCTTGTGTAAAATAATTACTCCATTATCAGGTGTGCTTAAAGTATTGTGAAGTTGCTAGTCATTTTTCCTATTCTGTGAGGATTATAAAAAAGAACTTGAATTTCCAAAGCACAGGATTTAAGACTATCAATTATTTCCTTTGTGGGTCCCTCCCTTTCCAAAAAGAAAATAATCTCTTCTGAAGAAGGTGTCATTCTTATGACAACAGAAGAAGTGCAATATCACACATTCAGTGAGAACGTTAGACCTGATTCAAAGTCCAAAAATTTGAAGTACATGGAAAATATCCTATTAACATCAGTGAGCTGTTCATCAGCTCCACTGAACAAAAGCATCCCCTCACTTATGGTCCTGCTGATAGCTGTCAGGCCCTTAAAAGTTTTGACATCCTGGTTCCAGTCACATCAGCTCCCAGAACAAGATTTATACAGCATTTCTGCTCATATTTACTGGTTAGGTATATTCAAGTCCTTCTTCTTTGCTTCAGAAGCATATTTTATATAGATTAACTTCTAGATATTTACCTCAGCTTGTTAAAATGACAAGCATTATAGGGACCATTTTTTAGCAGGAATACCCAAACAAAGTCATATCCCTTTTAAGATACGTATATTTTTGAAACCAAAGTTTCCCCCACGCCTTGCAATCTATGTGATACTAAAAGTTGAAAGAAATGATTGTTGTGTAATTATCATTTCCTGCAAAAGACAACCACTAAAATAACTTACACCTCTGAACGTTAGATGTAGCCAAACTCATTTACGCCTTCAGAAACATCAGGAAGCTCTTTGATTCAGTAAATGCTCTTGAGAACTGATGGGCTAAACAAGGCTTCCCTGCCAGGTGTCCTCTTTCACAAAATAAAACATCACAGGAGCATGTCAAGGAAAACAAAATTAAGACACTTACGAGCACCAGTTGTAGACAGAAGAGAAATAAATACCCCAGGACAAGAACACAAAACCTGAAGTCCAGCCAGGAAAATGACAGTTAGGTACCAGACCTTACAAGTACAGCAGATAAAGGAAAGAAAATAACATATGTACGTCATCAGAGAAGATATTTTACATCCAACACAACATTACAACTCAACCCAACTACTTCAATTTTTTTGCATCCATCCTTGTAAAGATTTTTAATTTAGAAATGAAAGCTAAATGGAAGCTAAACGGAAATCACAGGTGAAACCAAAACCGCACTGAAAAGTATCCCCGTCCAACTGCATACTGAATATTTATCCCTCAGAGGAGAAAAAAAGGCCTTAATCAAGACGAGTCCCAAAACCGCAAACTTTCTGTCTAGTCCACTCAAAGGCAGCAAACAGCAGTAATTCAACCCACATGAACCTAAGCTTAAACATTTTCTCTGCCTGTGCCCAAAAAGAAGAATCACAGTGAGAGATACCCAGCATTTTTCACTCGGGATGGATGTTTGGTTTAGTGCCACAAACTTCCCCCCACACTCCTCATACCCACAGCAGCACTATAGAAATGCAGTCAAAATTGGGATAAAATAGATAATGTCAGCTGAACTGGGGAAAGCTAAGCTGTAAAAGCAGCAACAGCTGTAGCATCCATCCCCCCCATTTCCACTCCCCAAACGGGCCTGTAGACCTTGCCAGGGCAATGTACTAGTCCGTGCTGTCACAGCTGAACCGCTTCCAGCTCTTGTATTCCCTGGTGCTGCACAGAGGGGCAATGTCATATGTTGGTATGACATTGCACTCAGCTGGAAACGGTCCCATGTTTTGGAGCAAGGGGTCATTCTGGACACGTTGGCTATAGCGTTTTCTGGATAGGCACTGTTACTTTGAAGGACACACTGATATTTTGATCCCGGATGAATGTGTTCTGCTCCTCCAGCTCATTAATGCCAATCTCTTCTACAATAAATAAGCTCCGTAGCTGGTCTTCACTGGCCTCTCCTGGATGATTTATGTCATCAGCTTGCAATAAGTCATGCTGAAGTTTCCCTGCCCTAGATTCACTCCAACATTGTAACTAGTTTGGTGACTTCTTTCCAATCTTTCAAATCCATTATTCAGCAAGCCAGTGCTGATGATGCACTTTCAGCCAGGTTGCTTTCATCTTTCATTTTATTAAATGCAAATTGGATTTGAAAATGAAGGCGGACACTGCTGTAATCATACTGGCAGGTAACAGTGTTATTCAGCTGTCAACAGAATTCAGCCTAAATAGATCATGGCACAAGAAAGAAATTGTATCAATGACTTTTCTTTGCTTGTATTTAAATATTACATCAAACCTATACTGTCACAGGGGACAAAAAGTGAGCACAACTTGCAAACATAGCATTCTTATTCCACATCTTCTCTTTTCACTTTCTTTTGCTCCTTAGTAAATCCAAGGGGAGTTCTTATAGAGCAAAATTTGTGCATTGTTTGCCAAAAAGGTAACAGAATGATAATAAACTAGACAGCATCAGTGCCACAGGCTCCCACTTTATATTACCGTTTTAGATAAACTAGTTAATTAAAATGTTAAAAGCATGCTTTACACATGAATGCTCTTAAGTTCCAGAGAGTTAAAAGCAAATCAATAGAAAATACTACATACAAAGGTATGCCATTAATACCAATTCACTGGTCTGTTATTTGTAATAAATAACATGATGGTCTACTTTTATCAAAGTAACTATTAATAATTAATCAATTGTATTAACCATTTATGGACTATATGTGATCATTTACCTACATAGAATATGAACCAGCTATGGCACAGTCAAAAATATTAACAGGTATTAACCAAATTTTAGCAGTTACTTTGTTGAGGCCAGGTTTGTGAATTGGGCAGTGTTAATTTTTCCGAACTTTGCTAATATTTTGATACTAAGGAACATGTCAATGCTCAATGTTCTTTGTTCTTAATATGAAAATATGCCGAGGCTTTAGTCAGAGATTATAGTAAATAAATGGTTGACCATATTTTTTTGCCAAGGGGCAATTATTCCCTACAAGGAGGAAGGCAATGCAGCTACAGTTCCTCCAAGGAACAGGCTAAACCCTCTGAAATTTCTCAACAGAGGACACGGCACTTAGCACAGTCACAGATGGAAAAATCTTGTTTTTACTTGAAGTGGTGACATTTTATTAACAAGTGGCAATGCCATAAGAAGATGGGAGGGTTAAACACCTGGCCCAAGGTCTGTCATGACACACCCAAAGCTTTGGATACAGTGTCAGAACCGTTTCTGACATCTCATTTATTCTGTTCTTCCGTGCAAGCACCAAAGTCTGTTGTCAAGTGTCTAATTGTCTCATTTCAACTGCAGCAAGCAGCTTTCTCACTCGCTAAAGAGCTATAATTTTGTGCACTCACCACTTACTACAAATGCTGTCAGAAATGGAAAAGACAAGTGGGAGAAATACTCAAATCCTGCCAGTCTTCCAGTGAAGTGAAAAAGCAGAAAGCAGTAAATAACCCTGTTGGTGCAATCAGAAAGGGAACTCAGCCTCTTGCCTCTCTCCTAGGCAAGACAGAAAACTCGGCAGTGCAGCCCGTTCATGCCAAGGTCCCTCCATACCCAAAGGGTTCCAGCGGTGGCCGTTACACTACAACAGGCCACTAGTTCCTCCATTCCTCTGCACAGGTTCCCTGAGAAAACTGAACGCAAATTTCCTCCCTCTGCTGGAGAAAACTCTGACTTGATAGATAAATGTCAACATGAAGCCGAGTCCTGCAAATTGACCTTGGACTCAAATATCTCTACCCCTCCAACAGCTGGAGAAGTATGTCAGAATACCCCCTTGGGTTCTCACACACACACCTACGCTGACAGTCTCAAGCAAGTTTGGACCCAGGTGTTTTGCAGTTCAAGGATCTTGATTGTTTCAGGCAGAAAGCAAGGAATTAAGAGCAATTTGTATATATGCATACATATGTATACTAAAAAGTGTGTGTGTGCTTTCATTTGAAAAGAAGTCTTATTTATTTGAGCCAATTCTAATCTGAATTTCTTAAGGATTTTTTAAAATTATCATTTCTTACCAGACTATTCAAGAAGGTAAGACAGTGTACTGTGTCCACTGATTATAAACGTGTCTGATATGCTTCCTGCCAGACTGTGTATTCCATCTCTAACAGAGTGCCTCAGAGTCTTTCAGTGCCACATAATATTTGTATAGTCTGACAGATGGAGGTAAGAATTCTTTTTGTTTTTAAAGAATACAAACTCTTAAATACTCTTTAATGCCACAGCTCATTCAGCTCACAATCCCTTTCCTGTGTCAAGGATTTCTTTGCCCATAGACATACTTCTGTGTTGGGGACTGACCTGATAAGAAATACCTGCTGTCCCAACTGATGTACAGCAGATGGAGAGCTCTGCTGCAATTCAAATGATGAACCCTCAGCAGAGGGCACTGTCAAAGCGCCATATGCTACAGTCCTGCACAGAAAGAGACGGAAAGGGAGAAGGACATCCCCCCAGGGGACATGTGTGCCTCCTCTCATTATGCTTCTCTCATTTCCCCTTCTGGAAAGGGGACTGTGGTCCCCTCTCTGAGCAGGCACCCAGGTGTCAGGCTGGTTTATCACGACATGCTCCTGGCAGCAAGACCAGCTGAGTCTTTACTGTACAGCTGCTGCTGGTGGCTAGACCTCTTTCCAGTAGAATCTCTCATGGGCTGATTCATGACTAGTGAAGACAGCCCATCTCTCCAGGCACTGCAGCTCGTAGCGCTGCTGAGGGTATGGTCAGAGAGCTATAATATTGAGATTTTGGGAATCAGTACACACACTACGAGTGCGTGATGCATACAGGCAACAAATGGATAAGCCTGGTCCATAAAGCCTTCTTGGGACTCTGCTGGCTTAACTTTCAAAAGGTCCTGAGAAACATAATGCCATTAAAATACGGGTTTTATAATCAGTCATTTTCATTTGGAAGCTGAAAGCAGCTCTCTCCTGCTCTGGTTTTACATTCTGCACTATCAGATATTCCCAAACACCCTACAAAGAGGCTAAGCCTGCAGAGCTGAGATAGTGAATATTTACAGCAGTGCTCAGCAGCCAACATCTCTGAATCTATCAACAGCTCCTTGCAGGAGGAATCAACCCTGTCTTTCTCCCTCTGCACAAGTACTTTAAAGAATCATTTTAGAAAGCAAATGAACCATTGCAGAGCCATTAAAAGAATTAAATAATCCATAAGTATCAGCAGAATGACACAGTCAGGAACACTTAACGTTATTGGAAAAGTCAGCTGTGTGTGGACAAGGGCTGGCTGACTAGCAAAAAGAATGTTTGTTCATTGTGACTGGTCTACAGCAGACCTATGGCCAATGGCACCAGATGGCAGGGCTGGTTTTTTTGTAAACACACCTCTCCTAGAACCAAAAAAGCCCAGTTAATTGACCATGGATCATGGTCCTATAAACTCAGCAAAGCTGTGCCTGCCCAGCACTGTTGGCTGGTGGTTCCCATTAGGGAAGCATTACAGAAAAGTTCCTGGGTTCTACTGGAGGCATCTGGATTTACTGGGAAGCTCGCGTGCACACACACACACACACACACACAAAAGAAACAGAGTAATTCTGACTGTGGATCACATGATACAGGAAAGATCATATTCAACTTTCTGTGTCTGTGATGGAGAATACATTTGATTTTGAATGGGCAGGCTTCATTTTTAATTCCATATTTTTAGTTTTTCACCCAGAACACAGGTGTATGGAACTAAAGACCTGTGCAGCTGAGAAAACTACCATGCACACAGTGTGTTTGTTGGATGGTAACCATGAAAAAGATGTGGATTCTTGGTTTGAACTGTTATTTGACAATAGCTAATAGTGTTCTTAACTCTAGCACTGTTATGGTATTTAATCCACAGATTTCAAATAGCTTTTCTACAATATAGAGGATGAAAAAATTACCGAAGCAAACAAGCATAAAATATTCATCAGTGGAAAACTCTGACTCCAGTTATTAGTCTGCAGCAGCCTTCCCAACCCATAGAACACATTATTTTGCTTATTGGCACTGCAACACACTTAACCCTTCTGTCAATCACAAGAGGATTAATGACCCGATTAACGAGCAGCAGCAAAGCAGCTCCATTCTGTACAACAGATCAGAATCAATTTCTAACAACTACAATCTAGCTAACAGTGTCTTCAGGCATAGGACAAATTTATGATAAATTTTTTTTCTGTGCTCACAGAGAATAAACTTTCTCTGACCACAAGATGGCCCTCATAGTATATTGTCTGTGCAGAAGTGAACAACCCTGCCTGTTTATGATGCATAACCTGTAATATTCTGGCTTCACTATTTTTTTTTTTTTAAGTATATACAAAAAGTATATTTCTCCACTGTTACCTTCTGTTAACAGAAGGCAAAAATCCTGAATCTGTCCGATTAATTCACAGCCTCCAGAGAAGTCACATTGCCCCAAGATGAGTCTGTGGCTACGCTGTCCCAGGGCACAGGGTCTCACATGTTGGCCCCAGCACAGCCACGAGCACAGGATGTCGCTGCCTGCTGCAACCTCCACATGGCCACACATCCCACAGAATAACTTTTGCACACCTACAGCCACTGTGCAAGTCAGCTGTGTGTATCTGGAGAAAGGCCTTTTCCCCATCGCAAGGGCTGGCTGCTGCCAGGTCAGACTCCAGGCGAGCAGAGCTCCTCCTCACTCTCCCGTCAGGATGCTTTGCATCTCCTGCTTGTCATTGTTTTCTCAAGGATTCTTGGTATTCCTTCTGCAGGCATATTCTATCTGGCATTGTTTCATTTCCTGTTTTTTCTCCCCAATAGCTGTATGATCAGGCACAGTGACCTCAAACAAGGAAAATAAATTGTTTCTTTCAGTCTCTGGCTTACGGTGGACCCTCTGCAGCCTTTAGCTGCAGCGAGAGGGCTCAGGTGTCTCTCTCTTGAGGCTGATGCCAGACTAGATTTGGGAAATTTCATTAGAGCACTTCCTGAAAGTTTAACACAAGATGATTCAAACCAGACCAAGGAATTAAAGACCTATGTAGACTTCTGCCTAGAAATCTCCTGGTTTCCTGCCTGAACGTGTTCAAAATTTTAAAACGAAAGAGCTGCAATGAGGAGTCCCAGCGGGAGGAAGGACAGCGCCATCACAGCCCAGCTTAGGAGCTTTCTAAAAATCTAATCATTTCTAAAATGATGATGTGATGTTGATTTGGTAAAGCTTGGGGCTATCTCAGAACAGGACTGGGTACCAATCACACTTCAAATGTGTCTCTGGTATAAAAGAGCAGCAATAATTTATCCTCTAAATATTAGTCAGGTATGTCTCTTTCCAGCAGACTTCCAGTGCTCCAAAATGGTGACAACAAGCACAATTTAAAACAAAGAAGAAAAAAATCATTACAAATTTTGGTTTAGAATGTTTTGTTGTTTCTAATTTCACATGTGGGCACAATTTTAGGACTTCTCTGCTTCCTGTGGCAAGAAAAGCAGCTGAAGGTCTTTCCATCCTTTTAGATATGTAGGACTTAACAGGGGAAATAACTTGAGCACTGAGGCTTTGGTGCCACCAAACTTGCCAGCTTCACCCTTTCCAAATCCAGCCCATCTCTCACCTCTATCTGTGCTTGCAGGCTAAAACACAGATAATTCAGCCAGCAATGGTACCCTAAGCAATATGTTTGTTACAAACATCTGTGCTGCTGATTGCTGGTCATATATCATTCCGTACAATGAGAAGCTTATGTGAGGTGTTAGAAAAGGCCTGATAATAAGGCAGTTCTTTAAAAGATGAAAGATGCATCCTTGAGCAGTTCCAGAAAACTTAGCTGAAGCATTGAAGACACACTGAAACAATTATTTCTTGATTATCACCCCAACACATAATTTGAATACAAAAGAAAAGCACTGTATTCCATTAAAGAGCAATACATTTTGGATCTGTAAAACCAGAAATAATTCTTTGTAGATAGATAACCTGCCAAAACCAGTTACAACTACATAGCACAGTTATCATTTAATGCAATCAGTGTACTTTTATATCCCTTTAAGCTGATGAAGATGTTGACTGATGCCAGTAATGCAAATTAAGAATTCATCATAAGGAATGAAATCTAATTCTCTCCTTCCCTAAGCAAAAAACGATTTGTACAGCTTTGAGGAACCAATCCATTATCTTTTCATGGCATATCAGCTCTTAAATTTCTAACTTATAAAAGAGTTTGGAATACCAGTAGAAGCACAAGAACAAAACAACAGACATATTATGTCAGACCCAAGTCAGTTTAGATCCGCATTCTGCACTGGGTAAAGGTAGTGTAAGTTCTGCACTATCCAACAAAGGATGGAAGAAGGGAGGAAGCACCTTTTCCTGCAGTCCTTTCCCAGCACTATTACTGCTGCTACTGGACTTACTGAACCCTTCAGTTCTGTATTCAAAACCAAAGGCTGTATATTTCTCTTAGCATAATTAACACACATCAGTAGCAGGCTTCCACAGCCCTAAGCAGAGGACGTCCATTGATATATAAATTGCAAAATCTCCTAGGAAATCTGGATCTCAAAGAAATTTCCCTTGATTTCATGACAAATCTGAAAATTAGTCTTGGTTTTTTTCATTGTTTTTCTTTTAAAAAATGTTCTTGCAGCTCTTGCATGGATTTGTAATCCACAATGAGTCAAGCTGCATAAGTGTTTGCGTGAACTCAGAGTACACTGAAACGCAGCACTGTTGTGTGCTTACAATCAATAACCTGGCTTCATGGCTTCAGTCTGGCAGTCTGTGTTTGAGCTTTTAAGTCTATCTGAATGCAAACCACAGAGGGGGCAAAATTCAAAGAAAATAACAAACCAGCAAATCCCTACAGAAGCTATGCTTCATTGGTTCATTCCAATATCAGCAAAATATGTCTGGATTTAGATCTGAACTGGGCTTATTCATTGTTGCAATGAAAATTTATTGATGTTACTTTCTCACTGCCCTCTGTACTCCTCCTTTTGCTATATCCCACACTCTCTTCTGTTCCTTCTCTCTAAATTATTTTTTGTCTAAAACTGGCTCCCCACTCACTTTTCCTCCATCCCCCAGGCAGACCACCTTGAGCAGGATGGTTTTCTTTACCGTGAAGTTCTATGGGCTTTATGTAATTTGCAGATATGGATATATAAAACAATATTTTTAGCATTGCTCTCTGTGATTTCTCTAGAACTAACTCCTAAACAAACTCTTTGTTGCTAGATGTCATGAAGCTTGAAAACAGGTATCACAGAGGAAAAAGCTTTAAGTATGAACAGCAAGAAGACCCCTTGCACAGTAGGTTATCCAGGAGCTAACAGGCTATGAAGGAGATGAACAGAAGTGGCCCTGCTGCTTGTGGCAACCCAGGTGGGATATAAGGAGAAAGGATGTAAAGGGCGTGCTGCAGTTTTAAGATTCATATTAAATTTTCTTTATCTTGAGAGAAAAAGATACTTAGAAGACTTTACAGGGAATCATCAATCCTTCTGAAAAATTGGTCAACAGCTTTTCCATGAAAGACCCAAAAAAAAAACCTCGCATAAGATTGTATATCTTCTACCCAGAATGGGACCAAAAAAAGCACTGAAATCTTTATGGGAAGAGATTTTCACTCTTCAAATTATTGATACACTGATACAGAAATCAGGGGTTTTCTTTTGATGTCAACAGAGCACTATGGCAGCCTCCATATTGCAGAAGAACATTCTGGTTGCCACTGGAAAAAAACTTCTGCCTGCTGTATGTTTCCCTGCTTGCTCTTATGCACAGTAAGTCACTGCAAAATATATCCAGACCAATTTATGTCACTGCACCGCCTCTGCTATTGGGGAGCAATAAAAATTGGTGCCAAATAATTTTTAAATGGCTTTGGAAAGAAAAGATGCAAGTAAATCACTTCAGGATTTTTTGAGACCAGTATCCATTAAGATACCAGTAACAAGAAATAAACACCTGTTCTTTAAAATCCATGATGTTTTCCTTAAGAGAAAAAGGTACTTTCAAACTTCGGTTGTATCCAAGGTGAGATTCAGCTTTTAGTGTGAAAGTGGAATACCTAAAACAACTTCCTTAGGAAACCTATTACATTATTTTCAACCTCCTTAAGACGTTGATTGCAAGCATAAGTTAAATTCCACTCCCAGGAACTTCTGTTTAAAAAAAGAATCCCAGAAAGCTCTAGGACAGCCTCTGCCACTGCTAGCAGCTTTCAGCATCCCAGCTCCTGTAGCTTTCTTCAAGTGTTGAAATAAGACCATGAGTCATCCAAAGTGATTGTCTGATACTGTCAGCTAGAGCTAACATTTCCTTGAAGCTGCTGAAACTAATTCCTTTCACAAGTGCTTGGATGACACAAGGCACTGTACCGCATTGCATGCATCAATACTTTGCCGATTATTTCTCTTAATGCTGATGTTTTTGTCACAGGCCTTTTATTGACACAATAATATTTCTCAACAGAGAGTCTCTCTATATCAAGATAGTCACAGTACCAGGGAGAATCAGAGAGGAAGGCTGGAGAGCCTCCTGGCTGTAAGCCCTGTGCCAGAGTACAGGTCAATGGGGAGAAATCGGGGCCTAGCATCGTGCCCTCTCATCCTTGATCAACATGAAATGAAAATGCTTTATGACTAATCCATTATTCTTAACACGCTATCTCTCCTTACTCTCATGATAGTACAAACTGAGAGTAATGCCACTAAAATTAGTAGAAGTACATAAGCAAAAACTAGCATAAGTTGGTGAAAATCAGAATGAAAGCTGAGTAACTTGACTGAAACTCCAGTGAAGTTGAGCCTGTGAGAACATTATGTAACATAAATTACTATTGCCTCATTCTGGTATGATTATTGTCTTTTCCTGAGAAAAATAACACATCTTTTCAAACCACTGAAATGCGTTAAAATTACAGTCTGCCTTTTGAAAAAAAAAAAAAAAAAAAAAACACATCTTCATAATGTTACTTGCCCAATTGGCCAGTTTGAAGCAATCCTTCTTTGTGAACACCTTTAAGGTCAGGTCTTGTAAAATAACTACCTATTCAGGGCATTCTCCTTGAAAATTATTTCCACTGTTGTTCCCATAGTCACTTCTCTGGAGAAACATCATCTCTGTATAAAATATATATACTCGTACGCATGTCTATGTATTTATATACAGATCATCATATTCTGACTTTGTACCATGGTCCTTCACGGCTTGTTTCCATGGAAGATGAATGGTTGCATTAATTCCTGCAAGATCCATCACAGAAATCCTTGATGCTGTGAACAAATAAGCCAGCAGAAGCTCTCGGTTCATCCGTCCCTGCACTTGGCACAGGTGTGGGAAGCCCCTGACAGCAGCAGTTGCACGATTTACATTCTTCCTGTGCAGGGGCCATGAGAGCCTCCTCGGCACCTGCAGCACAAGCAAGCAAGGCTTAGGTACTGCTGGGGTACCTTAAACTCACAATTGAGGGTTTTGAACAAAAATGGGGATGAATTTGGTGATTGTTGAAACAATTTGTTCCACTAGGCCCCAGAAAGGTGGTGCTTAGGGGAGGGCAGGTGGAAACATGCTATGGTAGAAAGGGATGGGTCCACAGGCCACCCTCCAGCCCTTGCCCAGCAGCAACGTCCTTTTGAGACAGCCGTCCCTCAGAGCTGCCAGTCAGGACCCCTTGACTATCACATACTATCAATGAAAAAGGGTGCAACAAGTGTGAGCTTATGGCAGGTGAAAACTCAAAATCAAAACCTTGATGATATTTGCATCTCTCTATGAAAAACAGCTTCTTTTTAAATGTTCCAGCAGCATCTATACTTACCAGTTATTTCACTAATCTGTGCCTTAAAACCACAGCCATACAGCTTCACTGTAGCGCTGACATCACTTTGTGTTTCGCTGAGCATCAGCCTTTTGCTGCTCCAGTGAATCTATTATTCTGCAGTGCTATCAGGGATGTTGTCTGGTGACAGACCAGTTTTTCTCCTGCTTTGATGCTACCAGACCATCAGAACAAATTATGCACTTTTCTGGTAGCATAATTTGACCTGCTGACCACTTATTACTGGTAATGAAATAGAAGCGAAGAACATGATTTGACTTCTGAGACCAAAAATGAATTTTCTAGGCTGACAGTTACAGGAAAAATAAATTTCTTTTCATGTATATACTGAAGATGTTTGTCTTTAATTCCTGGCACACAATTTGAATAGAACCCTGAAACACGTTTGAAATTAGTCTCTAATACATATCAAATATGGCAGGCAGAGAACCCTCTTGTTTCAGAATTTCAAATATATCCTTCCTCAATTGCAATAAACATCCTTACTCTCTCTCCAGACAAACCCTCAGGGTTCTCACATTAACCCATTTAGCCTCAGACAGTGATTCAATAAAACGTACCATTCTTTTGTGAATGTTTGATTCAACAAATTTCTTAGGCAATTTTCTTTGACATGCACTTTGGGAAAGGTGAGATCAAAACCCTGTAGGGCTCAGAATCTGAGGATAGCACACTCTACTTCATCAAAGCAGGTCTTCCTAGGGGATGCTAAGCATTTCTTCAGTGCATTTGAGGAAACCAAAATATCCCTGCATATCACCATGCAATTTTGACTGCCAGTATTGAGAAGTGAGAAGATGAACCAGCCCAACTTCATCAGCGAAGAATACATGCCAAAAGTGGGTGCAAGGTACTTCTTGGATACTCTGAATTGGAGCAGCTGAGAGAGTGAGGCTGCAGCCATGATGTTTGAAACTCATTTCTCGAGCTACATGTTTTGTGTGGTTTTGTAAGGTCCCTGAGACCTATCTGTATAAAAGGGCCCTATTTGCTCATCTCTGAAGAATTAAGGCAAAGATTAATTGACAGAAATCAAGGAAAGATTAAGAGGAAAACTATTCTCCTTGCCAAACATGAGGATCAGTTTCAGACTCCTTTTTATTCTGTCCAATAACTTCATAGGCCAAAAGACTGAAAGATACTTAACTTGAACAAGACAGCAGAGGGTCATAGCATACTAAAAATGAAAAAAAAAAAAAAAAAAAAAAAAAAAAAAAAAAAGAAAAAAGAAAGGGGTCAAAAAAAAAAAAAAAAAAAAAAAAAAAAAAAAAAAAAAAAAAAAAAAAGGATATAATATTATTAATTGTATTAGAAAAGCTTAGTGGAAACCCCATTACTGCCATGTTTTACTTTGCTGGGATCTGGTATTCATAGCAAAATGCACAGCGCTTTACTGTATGATTCCTCTTTAGAAAGGAATCTTCTTGCTTGTTCAGAAATATGACTTAATTACACCAGAAAACCAAAAAGCACTTTGAAGATCCAATACCCTAAAACACGCAGTTGCTATTTCCAGTTCTGACTTCCTTATAGTTAGAGACCAGAGTTATAAAGAAAAATATTTTGAGGTCATTATTTGGAGAAGCTCATGCCTATGCTCCTGGCTTATTTTTTGAGTATCTGCTGTACCATTCCTCACGGCTAAACAGCTGTCCAAGAATGATCATCATTACATCTGTTTAATTGCTGCTTTCAAACACATGTACTTTCTAGATATCTTATGGACTGAAAAATTTCAGAACGTTAGATGTTCTGAGTTCTTCTCGGTACTTTTATTTATATCACTAAATGCTAATTCCATAGTTTCCTTCTTGAACTTCCCAAGCTACCTGATAGCAAACCTTTTGATAAAGAGTAGTCTAGCTAGACTGCTCCTCACCTCCTCAAGGATTTGTGGATTTTCATGGCAGAAAACAGATGTCTTCAGAACAGAAGCAAGAGTTTTTAGGGCATTTCCCTCCCGAAAGCCCACAGAGAGTTTCGACAAGGAACTCATCAACTATGTATTACCTGGAACAGACAACTGTATAGATCTATTCCAACAGAGAGGTCTTAAGCCTTTAAATTACACCGTGTGACTCACACATTTACCCAGACCAGTGCTGGATACCAGAGCAATCCAGCTGGCACCTTGCTTCCAGTGCCAGCATTGCTTTTACCACCTGGCACTGAAACTCTGCAAGAGGTAGTAGCAACCCACTTTGCAGAAGCTATCTTTTTTCTGTCCACATGGGCAATTCAACAGCTTAATTTATAGCATAAAAAAATCAGGGCTCAAAATGAAACTCAGCAAAGGGCTTTGTCTAATTCTGGGTGGACAGTTTCAGTCTTATTCCCTTTTTGAATTATTTCTACATTTAAAAAGTCAGTTGAAATTTCTGATGAAGCCACTTGCTTTTGCCCAAACCCCTCACATAAGGCTGCCTTTTAGAAGAGGGTTTGAGTAGAGCAGCAATTCCCCGCTTGCCTGGGGTGTTTCAGGCATTAGTCTTCCTTTGTGCACTGACCAGTGAGTGTACAATGCCAGTCCCAGCAAGCTGTTTTTCCTATACCTGAAGCATTACCTTTGTTTTCCCACTTGTACCCCTTTGTGCTGAGTTCCCAGGTGTCGACCAACGTGCCGCCCATCACACGTGGGGGGAAATCAGCCCTCCTCCCCGCTCAGGATGCATTTTAGCACTACATTAAATTCTGCTAGTTTCTCACTCAGAGATAATACAAAGAGTCCATTCACCCTTTCTCCTCAAGGTGCAGAAAGGAAGTGCTTCATGAGCACATCTCAGCCCCAAACACTTTCAGGATGGCAGGGGAGTTCATTGCTTCTTTTTTTCTTTTTTCTCATTTAAGCATTTTAAGAAGGGCCATAAGTCACATTCGCATTAAGGTCTTTTTCTTTGGAAATGCTCTGGTTCTTCCAGGAAGCACAATGCCTCATATGATTTAATTCTACCTTGAAAACTAACAAGTAAATGATCACAGAATACCTGAATAGCTTTTCAGTGATCAAACCGAGTCTTTTACCAGACAGGGTCTAACATATACAGCTTTCTTTTGTGTGTGAAAAATCCCATTTTTCTTTGTTCATTTCACAGGCAAAGTCACCAGTCCCAGGTTGTTACTGAGGCTGTTATTATGTGCTTTAGGTTTCGAGCAGTGCTCTTAATGCTGTGAAACTGAACTACCTCAAAAATCTTTCCTATTTTCCTAGGAAGGGACAAACAAATTATGGGGGGG